>NC_142615.1:64195662-64218162 GCF_059453375.1 Lepisosteus platostomus | reverse complement strand
GGATCGAGGAAAGGTTTATCGCCAGCTGAAAAGAGACACAGCGCTTCGGCTGTGGAGACTTGTTCGGCTGGCGTTCGGAGAGTCGCGTTTTTCAGAATTGTATTGAGATCGTTTTCCACAGAGCTCAGATGTCAAAGTACAGCAGCAGCTCTCCACAGCGATCCTCTATAGCGCCCTTTCTCCCGCAGCTCCGTCCTCATTGGAAGGAAGCAAGAGTGAAAGGCTGAAGTGAAATAGAGCGGGGACGAAGGCAGTGAAGAGAGAGAACGTGGGAAGAAGAGAAAAACGCAAGGGAAAAAAAGCAGCGTCGTAAAAGAGGTGACGGAGCTGTCCTCTCAATAAGAAGGGTGCCAGCGAGCCTTGCTCTCGCTTACGGCCACACCCCCTTGTGCACGCCTGATCTCGTCTGATCTCGGAAGCTAAACAGAGATGGGCCTGGTTAGTACTTGGATGGGAGACCGCCTGGGAATACCAGGTGCTGTAAGCTTTTAAGCGCAGGAGGCGCCCTATCCCCGCTCGCTCGCTCATTCCCCTGTTCACACGTGCAGTGCGGCTTGTCCGTCTGTTTATTTGTCAGCTTTGGCGAGACACGGGTGCTTGTGTATTAGCGTGAGCATTTTTTATTCTGATCAGGAACAGTTTAACAAGTCCGCAAAGGATCGAGGAAAGGTTTATCGCCAGCTGAAAAGAGACACAGCGCTTCGGCTGTGGAGACTTGTTCGGCTGGCGTTCGGAGAGTCGCGTTTTTCAGAATTGTATTGAGATCGTTTTCAACAGAGCTCAGATGTCAAAGCACAGCAGCAGCTCTCCACAGCGATCCTCTATAGCGCCCTTTCTCCCGCAGCTCCGTCCTCATTGGAAGGAAGCAAGAGTGAAAGGCTGAAGTGAAATAGAGCGGGGACGAAGGCAGTGAAGAGAGAGAACGTGGGAAGAAGAGAAAAACGCAAGGGAAAAAAAGCAGAGTCGTAAAAGAGGTGACGGAGCTGTCCTCTCAATAAGAAGGGTGCCAGCGAGCCTTGCTCTCGCTTACGCCCACACCCCCTTGAGCACGCCTGATCTCGTCTGATCTCGGAAGCTAAACAGGGATGGGCCTGGTTAGTACTTGGATGGGAGACCGCCTGGGAGTACCAGGTGCTGTAAGCTTTTAAGCGCAGGAGGCGCCCTATCCCCGCTCGCTCGCTCATTCCCCTGTTCACACGTGCAGTGCGGCTTGTCCGTGTGTTTGTCAGCTTTGGCGAGACACGGGTGCTTGTGTATTAGCGTGAGCGTTTTTTATTCTGATCAGGAACAGTTTTACAAGTCCGCAAAGTATCGAGGAAAGGTTTATCGCCAGCTGAAAAGAGACACAGCGCTTCGGCTGTGGAGACTTGTTCGGCTGGCGTTCGGAGAGTCGCGTTTTTCAGAATTGTATTGAGATCGTTTTCCACAGAGCTCAGATGTCAAAGCACAGCAGCAGCTCTCCACAGCAATCCTCTATAGCGCCCTTTCTCCCGCAGCTCCGTCCTCATTGGAAGGAAGCAAGAGTGAAAGGCTGAAGTGAAATAGAGCGGGGACGAAGGCAGTGAAGAGAGAGAACGTGGGAAGAAGAGAAAAACGCAAGGGAAAAAAAGCAGCGTCGTAAAAGAGGTGACGGAGCTGTCCTCTCAATAAGAAGGGTGCCAGCGAGCCTTGCTCTCGCTTACGGCCACACCCCCTTGAGCACACCTGATCTCGTCTGATCTCGGAAGCTAAACAGGGATGGGCCTGGTTAGTACTTGGATGGGAGACCGCCTGGGAATACCAGGTGCTGTAAGCTTTTCAGCGCAGGAAGCGCCCTATCCCCGCTCGCTCGCTCATTCCCCTGTTCACACGTGCAGTGAGGCTTGTCCGTCTGTTTATTTGTCAGCTTTGGCGAGACACGGGTGCTTGTGTATTAGCGTGAGCGTTTTTTATTCTGATCAGGAACAGTTTTACAAGTCCGCAAAGGATCGAAGAAAGGTTTATCGCCAGCTGAAAAGAGACACAGCGCTTCGGCTGTGGAGACTTGTTCGGCTGGTGTTCGGAGAGTCGCGTTTTTCAGAATTGTATTGAGATCGTTTTCCACAGAACTCAGATGTCAAAGCACAGCAGCAGCTCTCCACAGCGATCCTCTATAGCGCCCTTTCTCCCGCAGCTCCGTCCTCATTGGAAGGAAGCAAGAGTGAAAGGCTGAAGTGAAATAGAGCGGGGACGAAGGCAGTGAAGAGAGAGAACGTGGGAAGAAGAGAAAAACGCAAGGGAAAAAAAGCAGCGTCGTAAAAGAGGTGACGGAGCTGTCCTCTCAATAAGAAGGGTGCCAGCGAGCCTTGCTCTCGCTTACGGCCACACCCCCTTGAGCACGCCTGATTTCGTCTGATCTCGGAAGCTAAACAGGGATGGGCCTGGTTAGTACTTGGATGGGAGACCGCCTGGGAATACCAGGTGCTGTAAGCTTTTAAGCGCAGGAGGCGCCCTATCCCCGCTCGCTGGCTCATTCCCCTCTTCACACGTGCAGTGCGGCTTGTCCGTCTGTTTATTTGTCAGCTTTGGCGAGACACGGGTGCTTGTGTATTAGCGTGAGCGTTTTTTATTCTGATCAGGAACAGTTTTACAAGTCCGCAAAGGATCGAGGAAAGGTTTATCGCCAGCTGAAAAGAGACAGCGCTTCGGCTGTGGAGACTTGTTCGGCTGGCGTTCGGAGAGTCGCGTTTTTCAGAATTGTATTGAGATCGTTTTCCACAGAGCTCAGATGTCAAAGCACAGCAGCAGCTCTCCACAGCGATCCTCTATAGCGCCCTTTCTCCCGCAGCTCCGTCCTCATTGGAAGGAAGCAAGAGTGAAAGGCTGAAGTGAAATAGAGCGGGGACGAAGGCAGTGAAGAGAGAGAACGTGGGAAGAAGAGAAAAACGCAAGGGAAAAAAAGCAGCGTCGTAAAAGAGGTGACGGAGCTGTCCTCTCAATAAGAAGGGTGCCAGCGAGCCTTTCGCTTGCTTACGGCCACACCCCCTTGAGCACGCCTGATCTCGTCTGATCTCGGAAGCTAAACAGGGATGGGCCTGGTTAGTACTTGGATGGGAGACCGCCTGGGAATACCAGGTGCTGTAAGCTTTTAAGCGCAGGAGGCGCCCTATCCCCCCTCGCTCGCTCATTCCCCTGTTCACACGTGCAGTGCGGCTTGTCCGTCTGTTTATTTGTCAGCTTTGGCGAGACACGGGTGCTTGTGTATTAGCGTGAGCGTTTTTTATTCTGATCAGGAACAGTTTTACAAGTCTGCAAAGGATCGAGGAAAGGTTTATCGCCAGCTGAAAAGAGACACAGCGCTTCGGCTGTGGAGACTTGTTCGGCTGGCGTTCGGAGAGTCGCGTTTTTCAGAATTGTATTGAGATCGTTTTCCACAGAGCTCAGATGTCAAAGCACAGCAGCAGCTCTCCACAGCGATCCTCTATAGCCCCCTTTCTCCCGCAGCTCCGTCCTCATTGGAAGGAAGCAAGAGTGAAAGGCTGAAGTGAAATAGAGCGGGGACGAAGGCAGTGAAGAGAGAGAACGTGGGAAGAAGAGAAAAACGCAAGGGAAAAAAAGCAGCGTCGTAAAAGAGGTGACGGAGCTGTCCTCTCAATAAGAGGGGTGCCAGCGAGTCTTGCTCTCGCTTATGGCCACACCCCCTTGAGCACGCCTGATCTTGTCTGATCTCGGAAGCTAAACAGGGATGGGCCTGGTTAGTACTTGGATGGGAGACCGCCTGGGAGTACCAGGTGCTGTAAGCTTTTAAGCGCAGGAG
The DNA here is from genome assembly GCF_059453375.1 of Lepisosteus platostomus. Classification (NCBI taxonomy): domain Eukaryota; kingdom Metazoa; phylum Chordata; class Actinopteri; order Semionotiformes; family Lepisosteidae; genus Lepisosteus; species Lepisosteus platostomus. Next base: position 64,214,387 of record NC_142615.1, on the reverse strand, counting down.
GCGCCCTATCCCCGCTCGCTCGCTCATTCCCCTGTTCACACGTGCAGTGCGGCTTGTCCGTGTGTTTATTTGTCAGCTTTGGCGAGACACGGGTGCTTGTGTATTAGCGTGAGCGTTTTTTATTCTGATCAGGAACAGTTTTACAAGTCCGCAAAGTATCGAGGAAAGGTTTATCGCCAGCTGAAAAGAGACACAGCGCTTCGGCTGTGGAGACTTGTTCGGCTGGCGTTCGGAGAGTCGCGTTTTTCAGAATTGTATTGAGATCGTTTTCCACAGAGCTCAGATGTCAAAGCACAGCAGCAGCTCTCCACAGCGATCCTCTATAGCGCCCTTTCTCCTGCAGCTCCGTCCTCATTGGAAGGAAGCAAGAGTGAAAGGCTGAAGTGAAATAGAGCGGGGACGAAGGCAGTGAAGAGAGAGAACGTGGGAAGAAGAGAAAACGCAAGGAAAAAAAAAGCAGCGTCGTAAAAGAGGTGACGGAGCTGTCCTCTCAATAAGAAGGGTGCCAGCGAGCCTTGCTCTCGCTTACGGCCACACCCCCTTGAGCACACCTGATCTCGTCTGATCTCGGAAGCTAAACAGGGATGGGCCTGGTTAGTACTTGGATGGGAGACCGCCTGGGAATACCAGGTGCTGTAAGCTTTTAAGCGCAGGAGGCGCCCTATCCCCGCTCGCTCGCTCATTCCCCTGTTCACACGTGCAGTGCGGCTTGTCCGTCTGTTTATTTGTCAGCTTTGGCGAGACGCGGGTGCTTGTGTATTAGCGTGAGCGTTTTTTATTCTGATCATGAACAGTTTTACAAGTCCGCAAAGGATCGAGGAAAGGTTTATCGCCAGCTGAAAAGAGACACAGCGCTTCGGCTGTGGAGACTTGTTCGGCTGGCGTTCGGAGAGTCGCGTTTTTCAGAATTGTATTGAAATCGTTTTCCACAGAGCTCAGATGTCAAAGTACAGCAGCAGCTCTCCACAGCGATCCTCTATAGCGCCCTTTCTCCCGCAGCTCCGTCCTCATTGGAAGGAAGCAAGAGTGAAAGGCTGAAGTGAAATAGAGCGGGGACGAAGGCAGTGAAGAGAGAGAACGTGGGAAGAAGAGAAAAACGCAAGGGAAAAAAAGCAGCGTCGTAAAAGAGGTGACGGAGCTGTCCTCTCAATAAGAAGGGTGCCAGCGAGCCTTGCTCTCGCTTACGGCCACACCCCCTTGTGCACGCCTGATCTCGTCTGATCTCGGAAGCTAAACAGAGATGGGCCTGGTTAGTACTTGGATGGGAGACCGCCTGGGAATACCAGGTGCTGTAAGCTTTTAAGCGCAGGAGGCGCCCTATCCCCGCTCGCTCGCTCATTCCCCTGTTCACACGTGCAGTGCGGCTTGTCCGTCTGTTTATTTGTCAGCTTTGGCGAGACACGGGTGCTTGTGTATTAGCGTGAGCGTTTTTTATTCTGATCAGGAACAGTTTAACAAGTCCGCAAAGGATCGAGGAAAGGTTTATCGCCAGCTGAAAAGAGACACAGCGCTTCGGCTGTGGAGACTTGTTCGGCTGGCGTTCGGAGAGTCGCGTTTTTCAGAATTGTATTGAGATCGTTTTCAACAGAGCTCAGATGTCAAAGCACAGCAGCAGCTCTCCACAGCGATCCTCTATAGCGCCCTTTCTCCCGCAGCTCCGTCCTCATTGGAAGGAAGCAAGAGTGAAAGGCTGAAGTGAAATAGAGCGGGGACGAAGGCAGTGAAGAGAGAGAACGTGGGAAGAAGAGAAAAACGCAAGGGAAAAAAAGCAGCGTCGTAAAAGAGGTGACGGAGCTGTCCTCTCAATAAGAAGGGTGCCAGCGAGCCTTGCTCTCGCTTACGCCCACACCCCCTTGAGCACGCCTGATCTCGTCTGATCTCGGAAGCTAAACAGGGATGGGCCTGGTTAGTACTTGGATGGGAGACCGCCTGGGAGTACCAGGTGCTGTAAGCTTTTAAGCGCAGGAGGCGCCCTATCCCCGCTCGCTCGCTCATTCCCCTGTTCACACGTGCAGTGCGGCTTGTCCGTGTGTTTGTCAGCTTTGGCGAGACACGGGTGCTTGTGTATTAGCGTGAGCGTTTTTTATTCTGATCAGGAACAGTTTTACAAGTCCGCAAAGTATCGAGGAAAGGTTTATCGCCAGCTGAAAAGAGACACAGCGCTTCGGCTGTGGAGACTTGTTCGGCTGGCGTTCGGAGAGTCGCGTTTTTCAGAATTGTATTGAGATCGTTTTCCACAGAGCTCAGATGTCAAAGCACAGCAGCAGCTCTCCACAGCAATCCTCTATAGCGCCCTTTCTCCCGCAGCTCCGTCCTCATTGGAAGGAAGCAAGAGTGAAAGGCTGAAGTGAAATAGAGCGGGGACGAAGGCAGTGAAGAGAGAGAACGTGGGAAGAAGAGAAAAACGCAAGGGAAAAAAAGCAGCGTCGTAAAAGAGGTGACGGAGCTGTCCTCTCAATAAGAAGGGTGCCAGCGAGCCTTGCTCTCGCTTACGGCCACACACCCTTGAGCACACCTGATCTCGTCTGATCTCGGAAGCTAAACAGGGATGGGCCTGGTTAGTACTTGGATGGGAGACCGCCTGGGAATACCAGGTGCTGTAAGCTTTTCAGCGCAGGAAGCGCCCTATCCCCGCTCGCTCGCTCATTCCCCTGTTCACACGTGCAGTGAGGCTTGTCCGTCTGTTTATTTGTCAGCTTTGGCGAGACACGGGTGCTTGTGTATTAGCGTGAGCGTTTTTTATTCTGATCAGGAACAGTTTTACAAGTCCGCAAAGGATCGAAGAAAGGTTTATCGCCAGCTGAAAAGAGACACAGCGCTTCGGCTGTGGAGACTTGTTCGGCTGGTGTTCGGAGAGTCGCGTTTTTCAGAATTGTATTGAGATCGTTTTCCACAGAACTCAGATGTCAAAGCACAGCAGCAGCTCTCCACAGCGATCCTCTATAGCGCCCTTTCTCCCGCAGCTCCGTCCTCATTGGAAGGAAGCAAGAGTGAAAGGCTGAAGTGAAATAGAGCGGGGACGAAGGCAGTGAAGAGAGAGAACGTGGGAAGAAGAGAAAAACGCAAGGGAAAAAAAGCAGCGTCGTAAAAGAGGTGACGGAGCTGTCCTCTCAATAAGAAGGGTGCCAGCGAGCCTTGCTCTCGCTTACGGCCACACCCCCTTGAGCACGCCTGATTTCGTCTGATCTCGGAAGCTAAACAGGGATGGGCCTGGTTAGTACTTGGATGGGAGACCGCCTGGGAATACCAGGTGCTGTAAGCTTTTAAGCGCAGGAGGCGCCCTATCCCCGCTCGCTGGCTCATTCCCCTCTTCACACGTGCAGTGCGGCTTGTCCGTCTGTTTATTTGTCAGCTTTGGCGAGACACGGGTGCTTGTGTATTAGCGTGAGCGTTTTTTATTCTGATCAGGAACAGTTTTACAAGTCCGCAAAGGATCGAGGAAAGGTTTATCGCCAGCTGAAAAGAGACAGCGCTTCGGCTGTGGAGACTTGTTCGGCTGGCGTTCGGAGAGTCGCGTTTTTCAGAATTGTATTGAGATCGTTTTCCACAGAGCTCAGATGTCAAAGCACAGCAGCAGCTCTCCACAGCGATCCTCTATAGCGCCCTTTCTCCCGCAGCTCCGTCCTCATTGGAAGGAAGCAAGAGTGAAAGGCTGAAGTGAAATAGAGCGGGGACGAAGGCAGTGAAGAGAGAGAACGTGGGAAGAAGAGAAAAACGCAAGGGAAAAAAAGCAGCGTCGTAAAAGAGGTGACGGAGCTGTCCTCTCAATAAGAAGGGTGCCAGCGAGCCTTTCGCTTGCTTACGGCCACACCCCCTTGAGCACGCCTGATCTCGTCTGATCTCGGAAGCTAAACAGGGATGGGCCTGGTTAGTACTTGGATGGGAGACCGCCTGGGAATACCAGGTGCTGTAAGCTTTTAAGCGCAGGAGGCGCCCTATCCCCGCTCGCTCGCTCATTCCCCTGTTCACACGTGCAGTGCGGCTTGTCCGTCTGTTTATTTGTCAGCTTTGGCGAGACACGGGTGCTTGTGTATTAGCGTGAGCGTTTTTTATTCTGATCAGGAACAGTTTTACAAGTCCGCAAAGGATCGAGGAAAGGTTTATCGCCATCTGAAAAGAGACACAGCGCTTCGGCTGTGGAGACTTGTTCGGCTGGCGTTCGGAGAGTCGCGTTTTTCAGAATTGTATTGAGATCGTTTTCCACAGAGCTCAGATGTCAAAGCACAGCAGCAGCTCTCCACAGCGATCCTCTATAGCGCCCTTTCTCCCGCAGCTCCGTCCTCATTGGAAGGAAGCAAAAGTGAAAGGCTAAAGTGAAATAGCAGCCATATCACCCTGCAACTCACAACTGGCAACCCACTGAAGCTAAGCAGGTGTGAGCCTGGTCAGTACCTGGATGGGAGACCTCCTGGGAAAAACTAAGGTTGCTGCTGGAAGAGGTGTTAGTGGGGCCAGCAGGGGGCGCTCACCCTGTGGTCCATGTGGGTCCTAATGCCCCAGTATAGTGATGGGGACACTATACTGTAAACAGGCGCCGTCCTTCGGATGAGACGTAAAACCGAGGTCCTGACTCTCTGTGGTCATTAAAAATCCCAGGGCGCTTCTCGAAAAGAGTAGGGGTGTAACCCCGGTGTCCTGGCCAAATTTCCAATTGGCCCTTACCAATCATGGCCTCCTAATAATCCCCCTCTATGAATTGGCTACATCACTCTGCTCTCCTCCCCACTGATATCTGATGTGTGGTGAGCGTTCTGGCGCACTATGGCTGCCGTCGCATCATCCAGGTGGATGCTACACATTGGTGGTGGTGGAGGGGATCCCCATTACCTGTAAAGCGCTTTGAGTGGAGTGTCCAGAAAAAGCGCTATATAAGTGTAAGCAATTATTATTATTATTATTAAATAGAGCGGGGACGAAGGCAGTGAAGAGAGAGAACGTGGGAAGAAGAGAAAAACGCAAGGGAAAAAAAGCAGCGTCGAAAAAGAGATGACGGAGCTGTCCTCTCAATAAGAAGGGTGCCAGCGAATCTTGCTCTTGCTTACGGCCACACTCCCTTGAGCACGCCTGATCTTGTCTGATCTCAGAAGCTAAACAGGGATGGGCCTGGTTAGTACTTGGATGGGAGACCGCCTGGGAATACCAGGTGCTGTAAGCTTTTAAGCGCAGGAGGCGCCCTATCCCCGCTCGCTCGCTCATTCCCCTGTTTACTCGTGCAGTGCGGCTTGTCCGTCTGTTTATTTGTCAGCTTTGGCGAGACACGGGTGCTTGTGTATTAGCGTGAGCGTTTTTTATTCTGATCAGGAACAGTTTAACAAGTCCGCAAAGAATCGAGGAAAGGTTTATCGCCAGCTGAAAAGAGACACAGCGCTTCGGCTGTGGAGACTTGTTCGGCTGGCGTTCGGAGAGTCGCGTTTTTCAGAATTGTATTGAGATCGTTTTCCACGGAGCTCAGATGTCAAAGCACAGCAGCAGCTCTCCACAGCGATCCTCTATAGCGCCCTTTCTCCCGCAGCTCCGTCCTCATTGGAAGGAAGCAAGAGTGAAAGGCTGAAGTGAAATAGAGCGGGGACGAAGGCAGTGAAGAGAGAGAACGTGGGAAGAAGAGAAAAACGCAAGGGAAAAAAAGCAGCGTCGTAAAAGAGGTGACGGAGCTGTCCTCTCAATAAGAAGGGTGCCAGCGAGCCTTGCTCTCGCTTACGACCACACCCCCTTGAGCACACCTGATCTCGTCTGATCTTGGAAGCTAAACAGGGATGGGCCTGGTTAGTACTTGGATGGGAGACCGCCTGGGAATACCAGGTGCTGTAAGCTTTTAAGCGCAGGAGGCGCCCTATCCCCGCTCGCTCGCTCATTCCCCTGTTCACACGTGCAGTGCGGCTTGTCCGTCTGTTTATTTGTCAGCTTTGGCGAGACACGGGTGCTTGTGTATTAGCGTGAGCGTTTTTTATTCTGATCAGGAACAGTTTTACAAGTCCGCAAAGTATCGAGGAAAGGTTTATCGCCAGCTGAACAGAGACACAGCGCTTCGGCTGTGGAGACTTGTTCGGCTGGCGTTCGGAGAGTCGCGTTTTTCAGAATTGTATTGAGATCGTTTTCCACAGAGCTCAGATGTCAAAGCACAGCAGCAGCTCTCCACAGCGATCCTCTATAGCGCCCTTTCTCCCGCAGCTCCGTCCTCATTGGAAGGAAGCAAGAGTGAAAGGCTGAAGTGAAATAGAGCGGGGACGAAGGCAGTGAAGAGAGAGAACGTGGGAAGAAGAGAAAAACGCAAGGGAAAAAAAGCAGCGTCGTAAAAGAGGTGACGGAGCTGTCCTCTCAATAAGAAGGGTGCCAGCGAGCCTTGCTCTCGCTTACGGCTACACCCCCTTGAGCACACCTGATCTCGTCTGATCTCGGAAGCTAAACAGGGATGGGCCTGGTTAGTACTTGGATGGGAGACCGCCTGGGAATACCAGGTGCTGTAAGCTTTTAAGCGCAGGAGGCGCCCTATCCCCGCTCGCTCGCTCATTCCCCTGTTCACACGTGCAGTGAGGCTTGTCCGTCTGTTTATTTGTCAGCTTTGGCGAGACACGGGTGCTTGTGTATTAGCGTGAGCGTTTTTTATTCTGATCAGGAACAGTTTTACAAGTCCGCAAAGGATCGAAGAAAGGTTTATCGCCAGCTGAAAAGAGACACAGCGCTTCGGCTGTGGAGACTTGTTCGGCTGGCGTTCGGAGAGTCGCGTTTTTCAGAATTGTATTGAGATCGTTTTCCACAGAACTCAGATGTCAAAGCACAGCAGCAGCTCTCCACAGCGATCCTCTATAGCGCCCTTTCTCCCGCAGCTCCGTCCTCATTGGAAGGAAGTAAGAGTGAAAGGCTGAAGTGAAATAGAGCGGGGACGAAGGCAGTGAAGAGAGAGAACGTGGGAAGAAGAGAAAAACGCAAGGGAAAAAAAGCAGCGTCGTAAAAGAGGTGACGGAGCTGTCCTCTCAATAAGAAGGGTGCCAGCGAGCCTTGCTCTCGCTTATGGCCACACCCCCTTGAGCACGCCTGATCTCGTCTGATCTCGGAAGCTAAACAGGGATGGGCCTGGTTAGTACTTGGATGGGAGACCGCCTGGGAATACCAGGTGCTGTAAGCTTTTAAGCGCAGGAGGCGCCCTATCCCCGCTCGCTCGCTCATTCCCCTGTTCACACGTGCAGTGCGGCTTGTCCGTCTGTTTATTTGTCAGCTTTGGCGAGACACGGGTGCTTGTGTATTAGCGTGAGCGTTTTTTATTCTGATCATGAACAGTTTAACAAGTCCGCAAAGGATCGAGGAAAGGTTTATCGCCAGCTGAAAAGAGACACAGCGCTTCGGCTGTGGAGACTTGTTCGGCTGGCGTTCGGAGAGTCGCGTTTTTCAGAATTGTATTGAGATCGTTTTCCACAGAGCTCAGATGTCAAAGCACAGCAGCAGCTCTCCACAGCGATCCTCTATAGCGCCCTTTCTCCCGCAGCTCCGTCCTCATTGGAAGGAAGCAAGAGTGAAAGGCTGAAGTGAAATAGAGCGGGGACGAAGGCAGTGAAGAGAGAGAACGTGGGAAGAAGAGAAAAACGCAAGGGAAAAAAAGCAGCGTCGTAAAAGAGGTGACGGAGCTGTCCTCTCAATAAGAAGGGTGCCAGCGAGCCTTGCTCTCGCTTACGGCCACACCCCCTTGAGCACGCCTGATCTCGTCTGATCTCGGAAGCTAAACAGGAATGGGCCTGGTTAGTACTTGGATGGGAGACCGCCTGGGAATACCATTTGCTGTAAGCTTTTAAGCGCAGGAGGCGCCCTATCCCCGCTCGCTCGCTCATTCCCCTGTTCACACGTGCAGTGCGGCTTGTCCGTCTGTTTATTTGTCAGCTTTGGCGCGACACGGGTGCTTGTGTATTAGCGTGAGCGTTTTTTATTCTGATCAGGAACAGTTTTACAAGTCCGCAAAGGATCGAGGAAAGGTTTATCGCCAGCTGAAAAGAGACACAGCGCTTCGGCTGTGGAGACTTGTTCGGCTGGCGTTCGGAGAGTCGCGTTTTTCATAATTGTATTGAGATCGTTTTCCACAGAGCTCAGATGTCAAAGCACAGCAGCAGCTCTCCACAGCGATCCTCTATAGCGCCCTTTCTCCCGCAGCTCCGTCCTCATTGGAAGGAAGCAAGAGTGAAAGGCTGAAGTGAAATAGAGCGGGGACGAAGGCAGTGAAGAGAGAGAACGTGGGAAGAAGAGAAAAACGCAAGGGAAAAAAAGCAGCGTCGTAAAAGAGGTGACGGAGCTGTCCTCTCAATAAGAAGGGTGCCAGCGAACCTTGCTCTTGCTTACGGCCACACCCCCTTGAGCACGCCTGATCTCATCTGATCTCGGAAGCTAAACAGGGATGGGCCTGGTTAGTACTTGGATGGGAGACCGCCTGGGAATACCAGGTGCTGTAAGCTTTTAAGCGCAGGAGGCGCCCTATCCCCGCTCGCTCGCTCATTCCCCTGTTCACACGTGCAGTGCGGCTTGTCCGTCTGTTTATTTGTCAGCTTTGGCGCGACACGGGTGCTTGTGTATTAGCGTGAGCGTTTTTTATTCTGATCAGGAACAGTTTTACAAGTCCGCAAAGGATCGAGGAAAGGTTTATCGCCAGCTGAAAAGAGACACAGCGCTTCGGCTGCGGAGACTTGTTCGGCTGGCGTTCGGAGAGTCGCGTTTTTCAGAATTGTATTGAGATCGTTTTCCACAGAGCTCAGATGTCAAAGCACAGCAGCAGCTCTCCACAGCGATCCTCTATAGCGCCCTTTCTCCCGCTGCTCCGTCCTCATTGGAAGGAAGCAAGAGTGAAAGGCTGAAGTGAAATAGAGCGGGGACGAAGGCGGTGAAGAGAGAGAACGTGGGAAGAAGAGAAAAATGCAAGGGAAAAAAAGCAGCGTCGTAAAAGAGGTGACGGAGCTGTCCTCTCAATAAGAAGGGTGCCAGCGAGCCTTGCTCTTGCTTACGTCCACACCCCCTTGAGCACGCCTGATCTCGTCTGATCTCGGAAGCTAAAGAGGGATGGGCCTGGTTAGTACTTGGATGGGAGACCGCCTGGGAATACCAGGTGCTGTAAGCTTTTAAGCGCAGGAGGCGCCTATCCCCGCTCGCTCGCTCATTCCCCTGTTCACACGTGCAGTGCGGCTTGTCCGTCTGTTTATTTGTCAGCTTTGGCGAGACACGGGTGCTTGTGTATTAGCGTGAGCGTTTTTTATTCTGATCAGGAACAGTTTTACAAGTCCGCAAAGGATCGAGGAAAGGTTTATCGCCAGCTGAAAAGAGACACAGCGCTTCGGCTGTGGAGACTTGTTCGGCTGGCGTTCGGAGAGTCGCGTTTTTCAGAATTGTATTGAGATCGTTTTCCACAGAGCTCAGATGTCAAAGCACAGCAGCAGCTCTCCACAGCGATCCTCTATAGCGCCCTTTCTCCCGCAGCTCCGTCCTCATTGGAAGGAAGCAAAAGTGAAAGGCTGAAGTGAAATAGAGCGGGGACGAAGGCAGTGAAGAGAGAGAACGTGGGAAGAAGAGAAAAACGCAAGGGAAAAAAAGCAGCGTCGTAAAAGAGGTGACGGAGCTGTCCTCTCAATAAGAAGGGTGCCGCTCGCTCGCTCATTCCCCTGTTCACACGTGCAGTGCGGCTTGTCCGTCTGTTTATTTGTCAGCTTTGGCGAGACACGGGTGCTTGTGTATTAGCGTGAGCGTTTTTTATTCTGATCAGGAACAGTTTTACAAGTCCGCAAAGGATCGAGGAAAGGTTTATCGCCAGCTGAAAAGAGACACAGCGCTTCGGCTGTGGAGACTTGTTCGGCTGGCGTTCGGAGAGTCGCGTTTTTCAGAATTGTATTGAGATCGTTTTCCACAGAGCTCAGATGTCAAAGCACAGCAGCAGCTCTCCACAGCGATCCTCTATAGCGCCCTTTCTCCCGCAGCTCCGTCCTCATTGGAAGGAAGCAAAAGTGAAAGGCTGAAGTGAAATAGAGCGGGGACGAAGGCAGTGAAGAGAGAGAACGTGGGAAGAAGAGAAAAACGCAAGGGAAAAAAAGCAGCGTCGTAAAAGAGGTGACGGAGCTGTCCTCTCAATAAGAAGGGTGCCAGCGAGCCTTGCTCTCGCTTACGGCCACACCCCCTTGAGCACGCCTGATCTCATCTGATCTCGGAAGCTAAACAGAGATGGGCCTGGTTAGTACTTGGATGGGAGACCGCCTGGGAATACCAGGTGCTGTAAGCTTTTAAGCGCAGGAGGCGCCCTATCCCCGCTCGCTCGCTCATTCCCCTGTTCACACGTGCAGTGCGGCTTGTCCGTCTGTTTATTTCTCAGCTTTGGCGAGACTCGGGTGCTTGTGTATTAGCGTGAGCGTTTTTTATTCTGATCAGGAACAGTTTTACAAGTCCGCAAAGGATCGAGGAAAGGTTTATCGCCAGCTGAAAAGAGACACAGCGCTTCGGCTGTGGAGACTTGTTCGGCTGGCGTTCGGAGAGTCGCGTTTTTCAGAATTGTATTGAGATCGTTTTCCACAGAGCTCAGATGTCAAAGCACAGCAGCAGCTCTCCACAGCGATCCTCTATAGCGCCCTTTCTCCCGCAGCTCCGTCCTCATTGGAAGGAAGCAAGAGTGAAAGGCTGAAGTGAAATAGAGCGGGGACGAAGGCAGTGAAGAGAGAGAACGTGGGAAGAAGAGAAAAACGCAAGGGAAAAAAAGCAGCGTCGTAAAAGAGGTGACGGAGCTGTCCTCTCAATAAGAAGGGTGCCAGCGAGCCTTACTCTCGCTTACGGCCACACTCCCTTGAGCACGCCTGATCTCGTCTAATCTCGGAAGCTAAACAGGGATGGGCCTGGTTAGTACTTGGATGGGAGACCGCCTGGGAATACCCGGTGCTGTTAGCTTTTAAGCGCAGGAGGCGCCCTATCCCCGCTCGCTCGCTCATTCCCCTGTTCACACGTGCAGTGCGGCTTGTCCGTCTGTTTATTTGTCAGCTTTGGCGAGACGCGGGTGCTTGTGTATTAGCGTGAGCGTTTTTTATTCTGATCAGGAACAGTTTTACAAGTCCGCAAAGGATCGAGGAAAGGTTTATCGCCAGCTGAAAAGAGACACAGCGCTTAGGCTGTGGAGACTTGTTCGGCAGGCGTTCGGAGAGTCGCGTTTTTCAGAATTGTATAGAGATCGTTTTCCACAGAGCTCAGATGTCAAAGCACAGCAGCAGCTCTCCACAGCGATCCTCTATAGCGCCCTTTCTCCCGCAGCTCCGTCCTCATTGGAAGGAAGCAAGAGTGAAAGGCTGAAGTGAAATAGAGCGGGGACGAAGGCAGTGAAGAGAGAGAACGTGGGAAGAAGAGAAAAACGCAAGGGAAAAAAAGCAGCGTCGTAAAAGAGGTGACGGAGCTGTCCTCTCAATAAGAAGGGTGCCAGCGAGCCTTGTTCTCGCTTACGGCCACACCCCCTTGAGCACGCCTGATCTCGTCTGATCTCGGTAGCTAAACAGGGATGGGCCTGGTTAGTACTTGGATGGGAGACCGCCTGGGAATACCAGGTGCTGAAAGCTTTTAAGCGCAGGAGGCGCCCTATCCCCGCTCGCTCGCTCATTCCCCTGTTCACACGTGCAGTGCGGCTTGTCCGTCTCTTTATTTGTCAGCTTTGGCGAGACACGGGTGCTTGTGTATTAGCGTGAGCGTTTTTTATTCTGATCAGGAACAGTTTTACAAGTCCGCAAAGGATCGAGGAAAGGTTTATCGCCAGCTGAAAAGAGACACAGCGCTTCGGCTGTGGAGACTTGTTCGGCTGGCGTTCGGAGAGTCGCGTTTTTCAGAATTGTATTGAGATCGTTTTCAACAGAGCTCAGATGTCAAAGCACAGCAGCAGCTCTCCACAGCGATCCTCTATAGCGCCCTTTCTCCCGCAGCTCCGTCCTCATTGGAAGGAAGCAAGAGTGAAAGGCTGAAGTGAAATAGAGCGGGGACGAAGGCAGTGAAGAGAGAGAACGTGGGAAGAAGAGAAAAACGCAAGGGAAAAAAAGCAGCGTCGTAAAAGAGGTGACGGAGCTGTCCTCTCAATAAGAAGGGTGCCAGCGAGCCTTGCTATCGCTTATGGCCACACCCCCTTGAGCACGCCTGATCTCGTCTGATCTCAGAATCTAAACAGGGATGGGCCTGGTTAGTACTTGGATGGGAGACCGCCTGGGAATACCAGGTGCTGTAAGCTTTTAAGCGCAGGAGGCGCCCTATCCCCGCTCGCTCGCTCATTCCCCTGTTCACACGTGCAGTGCGGCTTGTCCGTCTGTTTATTTGTCAGCTTTGGCGAGACACGGGTGCTTGTGTATTAGCGTGAGCGTTTTTTATTCTGATCAGGAACAGTTTTACAAGTCCGCAAAGGATCGAGGAAAGGTTTATCGCCAGCTGAAAAGAGACACAGCGCTTCGGCTGTGGAGACTTGTTCGGCTGGCGTTCGGAGAGTCGCGTTTTTCAGAATTGTATTGAGATCGTTTTCCACAGAGCTCAGATGTCAAAGCACAGCAGCAGCTCTCCACAGCGATCCTCTATAGCGCCCTTTCTCCCGCAGCTCCGTCCTCATTGGAAGGAAGCTAGAGTGAAAGGCTGAAGTGAAATAGAGCGGGGACGAAGGCAGTGAAGAGAGAGAACGTGGGAAGAAGAGAAAAACGCAAGGGAAAAAAAGTAGCGTCGTAAAAGAGGTGACGGAGCTGTCCTCTCAATAAGAAGGGTGCCAGCGAGCCTTGCTCTCGCTTACGGCCACACCCCCTTGAGCACGCCTGATCTCGTCTGATCTCCGAAGCTAAACAGGGATGGGCCTGGTTAGTACTTGGATGGGAGACCGCCTGGGAATACCAGGTGCTGTAAGCTTTTAAGCGCAGGAGGCGCCCTATCCCCGCTCGCTCGCTCATTCCCCTGTTCACACGTGCAGTGCGGCTTGTCCGTCTGTTTATTTGTCAGCTTTGGCGAGACACGGGTGCTTGTGTATTAGCGTGAGCGTTTTTTATTCTGATCAGGAACAGTTTTACAAGTCCGCAAAGGATCGAGGAAAGGTTTATCGCCAGCTGAAAAGAGACACAGCGCTTCGGCTGTGGAGACTTGTTCGGCTGGCGTTCGGAGAGTCGCGTTTTTCAGAATTGTATTGAGATCGTTTTCCACAGAGCTCAGATGTCAAAGCACAGCAGAAGCTCTCCACAGCGATCCTCTATAGCGCCCTTTCTCCCGCAGCTCCGTCCTCATTGGAAGGAAGCAAGAGTGAAAGGCTGAAGTGAAATAGAGCGGGGACGAAGGCAGTGAAGAGAGAGAACGTGGGAAGAAGAGAAAAACGCAAGGGAAAAAAAGCAGCGTCGTAAAAGAGGTGACGGAGCTGTCCTCTCAATAAGAAGGGTGCCAGCGAGCCTTGCTCTCGCTTACGGCCACACCCCCTTGAGCACGCCTGATCTCGTCTGATCTCCGAAGCTAAACAGGGATGGGCCTGGTTAGTACTTGGATGGGAGACCGCCTGGGAATACCAGGTGCTGTAAGCTTTTAAGCGCAGGAGGCGCCCTATCCCCGCTCGCTCGCTCATTCCCCTGTTCACACGTGCAGTGCGGCTTGTCCGTCTGTTTATTTGTCAGCTTTGGCGAGACACGGGTGCTTGTGTATTAGCGTGAGCGTTTTTTATTCTGATCAGGAACAGTTTTACAAGTCCGCAAAGGATCGAGGTGAGGTTTATCGCCAGCTGAAAAGAGACACAGCGCTTCGGCTGTGGAGACTTGTTCGGCTGGCGTTCGGAGAGTCGCGTTTTTCAGAATTGTATTGAGATCGTTTTCAACAGAGCTCAGATGTCAAAGCACAGCAGCAGCTCTCCACAGCGATCCTCTATAGCGCCCTTTCTCCCGCAGCTCCGTCCTCATTGGAAGGAAGCAAGAGTGAAAGGCTGAAGTGAAATAGAGCGGGGACGAAGGCAGTGAAGAGAGAGAACGTGGGAAGAAGAGAAAAACGCAAGGGAAAAAAAGCAGCGTCGTAAAAGAGGTGACGGAGCTGTCCTCTCAATAAGAAGGGTGCCAGCGAGCCTTGATCTCGCTTACGGCCACACCCCCTTGAGCACGCCTGATCTCATCTGATCTCGGAAGCTAAATAGGGATGGGCCTGGTTAGTACTTGGATGGGAGACCGCCTGGGAATACCAGGTCCTGTAAGCTTTTAAGCGCAGGAGGCGCCCTATCCCCGCTCGCTCGCTCATTCCCCTGTTCACACGTGCAGTGCGGCTTGTCCGTCTGTTTATTTGTCAGCTTTGGCGAGACACGGGTGCTTGTGTATTAGCGTGAGCGTTTTTTATTCTGATCAGGAACAGTTTTACAAGTCCGCAAAGGATCGAGGAAAGGTTTATCGCCAGCTGAAAAGAGACACAGCGCTTCGGCTGTGGAGACTTGTTCGGCTGGCGTTCGGAGAGTCGCGTTTCTCAGAATTGTATTGAGATCGTTTTCCACAGAGCTCAGATGTCAAAGCACAGCAGCAGCTCTCCACAGCGATCCTCTATAGCGCCCTTTCTCCCGCAGCTCCGTCCTCATTGGAAGGAAGCAAGAGTGAAAGGCTGAAGTGAAATAGAGCGGGGACGAAGGCAGTGAAGAGAGAGAACGTGGGAAGAAGAGAAAAACGCAAGGGAAAAAAAGCAGCGTCGTAAAAGAGGTGACGGAGCTGTCCTCTCAATAAGAAGGGTGCCAGCGAGCCTTGCTCTCGCTTACGGCCACACCCCCTTGAGCACGCCTGATCTCGTCTGATCTCCGAAGCTAAACAGGGATGGGCCTGGTTAGTACTTGGATGGGAGACCGCCTGGGAATACCAGGTGCTGTAAGCTTTTAAGCGCAGGAGGCGCCCTATCCCCGCTCGCTCGCTCATTCCCCTGTTCACACGTGCAGTGCGGCTTGTCCGTCTGTTTATTTCTCAGCTTTGGCGAGACTTGGGTGCTTGTGTATTAGCGTGAGCGTTTTTTATTCTGATCAGGAACAGTTTTACAAGTCCGCAAAGGATCGAGGAAAGGTTTATCGCCAGCTGAAAAGAGACACAGCGCTTCGGCTGTGGAGACTTGTTCGGCTGGCGTTCGGAGAGTCGCGTTTTTCAGAATTGTATTGAGATCGTTTTCCACAGAGCTCAGATGTCAAAGCACAGCAGCAGCTCTCCACAGCGATCCTCTATAGCGCCCTTTCTCCCGCAGCTCCGTCCTCATTGGAAGGAAGCAAGAGTGAAAGGCTGAAGTGAAATAGAGCGGGGACGAAGGCAGTGAAGAGAGAGAACGTGGGAAGAAGAGAAAAACGCAAGGGAAAAAAAGCAGCGTCGTAAAAGAGGTGACGGAGCTGTCCTCTCAATAAGAAGGGTGCCAGCGAGCCTTACTCTCGCTTACAGCCACACTCCTTTGAGCACGCCTGATCTCGTCTAATCTCGGAAGCTAAACAGGGATGGGCCTGGTTAGTACTTGGATGGGAGACCGCCTGGGAATACCCGGTGCTGTTAGCTTTTAAGCGCAGGAGGCGCCCTATCCCCGCTCGCTCGCTCATTCCCCTGTTCACACGTGCAGTGCGGCTTGTCCGTCTGTTTATTTGTCAGCTTTGGCGAGACGCGGGTGCTTGTGTATTAGCGTGAGCGTTTTTTATTCTGATCAGGAACAGTTTTACAAGTCCGCAAAGGATCGAGGAAAGGTTTATCGCCAGCTGAAAAGAGACACAGCGCTTCGGCTGTGGAGACTTGTTCGGCAGGCGTTCGGAGAGTCGCGTTTTTCAGAATTGTATAGAGATCGTTTTCCACAGAGCTCAGATGTCAAAGCACAGCAGCAGCTCTCCACAGCGATCCTCTATAGCGCCCTTTCTCCCGCAGCTCCGTCCTCATTGGAAGGAAGCAAGAGTGAAAGGCTGAAGTGAAATAGAGCGGGGACGAAGGCAGTGAAGAGAGAGAACGTGGGAAGAAGAGAAAAACGCAAGGGAAAAAAAGCAGCGTCGTAAAAGAGGTGACGGAGCTGTCCTCTCAATAAGAAGGGTGCCAGCGAGCCTTGCTCTCGCTTACGGCCACACCCCCTTGAGCACGCCTGATCTCGTCTGATCTCGGAAGCTAAACAGGGATGGGCCTGGTTAGTACTTGGATGGGAGACCGCCTGGGAATACCAGGTGCTGAAAGCTTTTAAGCGCAGGAGGCGCCCTATCCCCGCTCGCTCGCTCTTTCCCCTGTTCACACGTGCAGTGCGGCTTGTCCGTCTCTTTATTTGTCAGCTTTGGCGAGACACGGGTGCTTGTGTATTAGCGTGAGCGTTTTTTATTCTGATCAGGAACAGTTTTACAAGTCCGCAAAGGATCGAGGAAAGGTTTATCGCCAGCTGAAAAGAGACACAGCGCTTCGGCTGTGGAGACTTGTTCGGCTGGCGTTCGGAGAGTCGCGTTTTTCAGAATTGTATTGAGATCGTTTTCAACAGAGCTCAGATGTCAAAGCACAGCAGCAGCTCTCCACAGCGATCCTCTATAGCGCCCTTTCTCCCGCAGCTCCGTCCTCATTGGAAGGAAGCAAGAGTGAAAGGCTGAAGTGAAATAGAGCGGGGACGAAGGCAGTGAAGAGAGAGAACGTGGGAAGAAGAGAAAAACGCAAGGGAAAAAAAGCAGCGTCGTAAAAGAGGTGACGGAGCTGTCCTCTCAATAAGAAGGGTGCCAGCGAGCCTTGCTATCGCTTATGGCCACACCCCCTTGAGCACGCCTGATCTCGTCTGATCTCAGAATCTAAACAGGGATGGGCCTGGTTAGTACTTGGATGGGAGACCGCCTGGGAATACCAGGTGCTGTAAGCTTTTAAGCGCAGGAGGCGCCCTATCCCCGCTCGCTCGCTCATTCCCCTGTTCACACGTGCAGTGCGGCTTGTCCGTCTGTTTATTTGTCAGCTTTGGCGAGACACGGGTGCTTGTGTATTAGCGTGAGCGTTTTTTATTCTGATCAGGAACAGTTTTACAAGTCCGCAAAGGATCGAGGAAAGGTTTATCGCCAGCTGAAAAGAGACACAGCGCTTCGGCTGTGGAGACTTGTTCGGCTGGCGTTCGGAGAGTCGCGTTTTTCAGAATTGTATTGAGATCGTTTTCCACAGAGCTCAGATGTCAAAGCACAGCAGCAGCTCTCCACAGCGATCCTCTATAGCGCCCTTTCTCCCGCAGCTCCGTCCTCATTGGAAGGAAGCAAGAGTGAAAGGCTGAAGTGAAATAGAGCGGGGACGAAGGCAGTGAAGAGAGAGAACGTGGGAAGAAGAGAAAAACGCAAGGGAAAAAAAGCAGCGTCGTAAAAGAGGTGACGGAGCTGTCCTCTCAATAAGAAGGGTGCCAGCGAGCCTTGCTCTCGCTTACGGCCACACCCCCTTGAGCACGCCTGATCTCGTCTGATCTCGGAAGCTAAAGAGGGATGGGCCTGGTTAGTACTTGGATGGGAGACCGCCTGGGAATACCAGGTGCTGTAAGCTTTTAAGCGCAGGAGGCGCCCTATCCCCGCTCGCTCGCTCATTCCCCTGTTCACACGTGCAGTGCGGCTTGTCCGTCTGTTTATTTGTCAGCTTTGGCGAGACACGGGTGCTTGTGTATTAGCGTGAGCGTTTTTTATTCTGATCAGGAACAGTTTTACAAGTCCGCAAAGGATCGAGGAAAGGTTTATCGCCAGCTGAAAAGAGACACAGCGCTTCGGCTGTGGAGACTTGTTCGGCTGGCGTTCGGAGAGTCGCGTTTTTCAGAATTGTACTGAGATCGTTTTCCACAGAGCTCAGATGTCAAAGCACAGCAGCAGCTCTCCACAGCGATCCTCTATAGCGCCCTTTCTCCCGCAGCTCCGTCCTCATTGGAAGGAAGCTAGAGTGAAAGGCTGAAGTGAAATAGAGCGGGGACGAAGGCAGTGAAGAGAGAGAACGTGGGAAGAAGAGAAAAACGCAAGGGAAAAAAAGTAGCGTCGTAAAAGAGGTGACGGAGCTGTCCTCTCAATAAGAAGGGTGCCAGCGAGCCTTGCTCTCGCTTACGGCCACACCCCCTTGAGCACGCCTGATCTCGTCTGATCTCCGAAGCTAAACAGGGATGGGCCTGGTTAGTACTTGGATGGGAGACCGCCTGGGAATACCAGGTGCTGTAAGCTTTTAAGCGCAGGAGGCGCCCTATCCCCGCTCGCTCGCTCATTCCCCTGTTCACACGTGCAGTGCGGCTTGTCCGTCTGTTTATTTGTCAGCTTTGGCGAGACACGGGTGCTTGTGTATTAGCGTGAGCGTTTTTTATTCTGATCAGGAACAGTTTTACAAGTCCGCAAAGGATCGAGGAAAGGTTTATCGCCAGCTGAAAAGAGACACAGCGCTTCGGCTGTGGAGACTTGTTCGGCTGGCGTTCGGAGAGTCGCGTTTTTCAGAATTGTATTGAGATCGTTTTCCACAGAGCTCAGATGTCAAAGCACAGCAGAAGCTCTCCACAGCGATCCTCTATAGCGCCCTTTCTCCCGCAGCTCCGTCCTCATTGGAAGGAAGCAAGAGTGAAAGGCTGAAGTGAAATAGAGCGGGGACGAAGGCAGTGAAGAGAGAGAACGTGGGAAGAAGAGAAAAACGCAAGGGAAAAAAAGCAGCGTCGTAAAAGAGGTGACGGAGCTGTCCTCTCAATAAGAAGGGTGCCAGCGAGCCTTGCTCTCGCTTACGGCCACACCCCCTTGAGCACGCCTGATCTCGTCTGATCTCCGAAGCTAAACAGGGATGGGCCTGGTTAGT
>NC_142615.1:64188162-64190662 GCF_059453375.1 Lepisosteus platostomus | reverse complement strand
TCATTGGAAGGAAGCAAGAGTGAAAGGCTGAAGTGAAATAGAGCGGGGACGAAGGCAGTGAAGAGAGAGAACGTGGGAAGAAGAGAAAAACGCAAGGGAAAAAAAGCAGCGTCGTAAAAGAGGTGACGGAGCTGTCCTCTCAATAAGAAGGGTGACAGCGAGCCTTGCTCTCGCTTACGGCCACACCCCCTTGAGCACGCCTGATCTCGTCTGATCTCGGAAGCTAAACAGAGATGGGCCTGGTTAGTACTTGGATGGGAGACCGCCTGGGAATACCAGGTGCTGTAAGCTTTTAAGCGCAGGAGGCGCCCTATCCCCGCTCGCTCGCTCATTCCCCTGTTCACACGTGCAGTGCGGCTTGTCCGTCTGTTTATTTGTCAGCTTTGGCGAGACACGGGTGCTTGTGTATTAGCGTGAGCGTTTTTTATTCTGATCAGGAACAGTTTTACAAGTCCGCAAAGGATCGAGGAAAGGTTTATCGCCAGCTGAAAAGAGACACAGCGCTTCGGCTGTGGAGACTTGTTCGGCTGGCGTTCGGAGAGTCGCGTTTTTCAGAATTGTATTGAGATCGTTTTCCACAGAGCTCAGATGTCAAAGCACAGCAGCAGCTCTCCACAGCGATCCTCTATAGCGCCCTTTCTCCCGCAGCTCCGTCCTCATTGGAAGGAAGCAAGAGTGAAAGGCTGAAGTGAAATAGAGCGGGGACGAAGGCAGTGAAGAGAGAGAACGTGGAAAGAAGAGAAAAACGCAAGGGAAAAAAGCAGCGTCGTAAAAGAGGTGACGGAGCTGTCCTCTCAATAAGATGGGTGCCAGCAAGTCTTGCTCTCGCTTATGGCCACACCCCCTTGAGCACGCCTGATCTTGTCTGATCTCGGAAGCTAAACAGGGATGGGCCTGGTTAGTACTTGGATGGGAGACCGCCTGGGAATACCAGGTGCTGTAAGCTTTTAAGCGCAGGAGGCGCCCTATCCCCGCTCGCTCGCTCATTCCCCTGTTCACACGTGCAGTGCGGCTTGTCCGTCTGTTTATTTGTCAGCTTTGGCGAGACACGGGTGCTTGTGTATTAGCGTGAGCGTTTTTTATTCTGATCAGGAACAGTTTAACAAGTCCGCAAAGGATCGAGGAAAGGTTTATCGCCAGCTGAAAAGAGACACAGCGCTTCGGCTGTGGAGACTTGTTCGGCTGGCGTTCGGAGAGTCGCGTTTTTCAGAATTGTATTGAGATCGTTTTCCACAGAGCTCAGATGTCAAAGCACAGCAGCAGCTCTCCACAGCGATCCTCTATAGCGCCCTTTCTCCCGCAGCTCCGTCCTCATTGGAAGGAAGCAAGAGTGAAAGGCTGAAGTGAAATAGAGCGGGGACGAAGGCAGTGAAGAGAGAGAACGTGGGAAGAAGAGAAAAACGCAAGGGAAAAAAAGCAGCGTCGTAAAAGAGGTGACGGAGCTGTCCTCTCAATAAGAAGGGTGCCAGCGAGCCTTGCTCTCGCTTACGGCCACACCCCCTTGAGCACGCCTGATCTCGTCTGATCTCGGAAGCTAAACAGGGATGGGCCTGGTTAGTACTTGGATGGGAGACCGCCTGGGAATACCAGGTGCTGTAAGCTTTTAAGCGCAGGAGGCGCCCTATCCCCGCTCGCTCGCTCATTCCCCTGTTCACACGTGCAGTGCCGCTTGTCCGTCTGTTTATTTGTCAGCTTTGGCGAGACACGGGTGCTTGTGTATTAGCGTGAGCGTTTTTTATTCTGATCAGGAACAGTTTTACAAGTCCGCAAAGGATCGAGGAAAGGTTTATCGCCAGCTGAAAAGAGACACAGCGCTTCGGCTGTGGAGACTTGTTCGGCTGGCGTTCGGGGAATCGCGTTTTTCAGAATTGTATTGAGATCGTTTTCCACAGAGCTCAGATGTCAAAGCACAGCAGCAGCTCTCCACAGCGATCCTCTATAGCGCCCTTTCTCCCGCAGCTCCGTCCTCATTGGAAGGAAGCAAGAGTGAAAGGCTGAAGTGAAATAGAGCGGGGACGAAGGCAGTGAAGAGAGAGAACGTGGGAAGAAGAGAAAAACGCAAGGGAAAAAAAGCAGCGTCGTAAAAGAGGTGACGGAGCTGTCCTCTCAATAAGAATGGTGCCAGCGAGCCTTGCTCTTGCTTATGGCCACACCCCCTTGAGCACGCCTGATCTCGTCTGATCTTGGAAGCTAAACAGGGATGGGCCTGATTAGTACTTGGATGGGAGACCGCCTGGGAATACCAGGTGCTGTAAGCTTTTAAGCGCAGGAGGCGCCCTATCCCCGCTCGCTGGCTCATTCCCCTGTTCACACGTGCAGTGCGGCTTGTCCGTCTGTTTATTTGTCAGCTTTGGCGAGTCACGGGTGCTTGTGTATTAGCGTGAGCGTTTTTTATTCTGATCAGGAACAGTTTAACAAGTCCGCAAAGGATCGAGGAAAGGTTTATCGCCAGCTGAAAAGAGACACAGCGCTTCGGCTGTGGAGACTTGTTCGGCTGGCG
>NC_142615.1:64093162-64178162 GCF_059453375.1 Lepisosteus platostomus | reverse complement strand
AGAGAGAGAACGTGGGAAGAAGAGAAAAACGCAAGGGAAAAAAAGCAGCGTCGTAAAAGAGGTGACGGAGCTGTCCTCTCAATAAGAAGGGTGCTAGCGAGCCTTGCTCTCGCTTACGGCCACACCCCCTTGAGCACGCCTGATCTCGTCTGATCTCGGAAGCTAGACAGGGATGGGCCTGGTTAGTACTTGGATGGGAGACCGCCTGGGAATACCAGGTGCTGTAAGCTTTTAAGCGCAGGAGGCGCCCTATCCCCGCTCGCTCGCTCATTCCCCTGTTCACACGTGCAGTGCGGCTTGTCCGTCTGTTTATTTGTCAGCTTTGGCGAGACACGGGTGTTTGTGTATTAGCGTGAGCGTTTTTTATTCTGATCATGAACAGTTTAACAAGTCCGCAAAGGATCGAGGAAAGGTTTATCGCCAGCTGAAAAGAGACACAGCGCTTCGGCTGTGGAGACTTGTTCGGCTGGCGTTCGGAGAGTCGCGTTTTTCAGAATTGTATTGAGATCGTTTTCCACAGAGCTCAGATGTCAAAGCACAGCAGCAGCTCTCCACAGTGATCCTCTATAGCGCCCTTTCTCCCGCAGCTCCGTCCTCATTGGAAGGAAGCAAAAGTGAAAGGCTGAAGTGAAATAGAGCGGGGACGAAGGCAGTGAAGAGAGAGAACGTGGGAAGAAGAGAAAAACGCAAGGGAAAAAAAGCAGCGTCGTAAAAGAGGTGACGGAGCTGTCCTCTCAATAAGAAGGGTGCCAGCGAGGATTGCTCTTGCTTACGGCCACACCCCCTTGAGCACGCCTGATCTCGTCTGATCTCGGAAGCTAAACAGGGATGGGCCTGGTTAGTACTTGGATGGGAGACCGCCTGGGAATACCAGGTGCTGTAAGCTTTTAAGCGCAGGAGGCGCCCTATCCCCGCTCGCTCGCTCATTCCCCTGTTCACACGTGCAGTGCGGCTTGTCCGTCTGTTTATTTGTCAGCTTTGGCGAGACACGGGTGCTTGTGTATTAGCGTGAGCGTTTTTTATTCTGATCAGGAACAGTTTAACAAGTCCGCAAAGGATCGAGGAAAGGTTTATCGCCAGCTGAAAAGAGACACAGCGCTTCGGCTGTGGAGACTTGTTCGGCTGGCGTTCGGAGAGTCGCGTTTTTCAGAATTGTATTGAGATCGTTTTCCACAGAGCTCAGATGTCAAAGCACAGCAGCAGCTCTCCACAGCGATCCTCTATAGCGCCCTTTCTCCCGCAGCTCCGTCCTCATTGGAAGGAAGCAAGAGTGAAAGGCTGAAGTGAAATAGAGCGGGGACGAAGGCAGTGAAGAGAGAGAACGTGGGAAGAAGAGAAAAACGCAAGAGAAAAAAAGCAGCGTCGTAAAAGAGGTGACGGAGCTGTCCTCTCAATAAGAAGGGTGCCAGCGAGCCTTGCTCTCGTTTACGGCCACACCCCCTTGAGCACGCCTGATCTCGTCTGATCTCGGAAGCTAAACAGGGATGGGCCTGGTTAGTACTTGCATGGGAGACCGCCTGGGAATACCAGGTGCTGTAAGCTTTTAAGCGCAGGAGGCGCCCTATCCCCGCTAGCTCGCTCATTCCCCTGTTCACACGTGCAGTGCGGCTTGTCCGTCTGTTTATTTGTCAGCTTTGGCGAGACACGGGTGCTTGTGTATTAGCGTGAGCGTTTTTTATTCTGATCAGGAACAGTTTAACAAGTCCGCAAAGGATCGAGGAAAGGTTTATCGCCAGCTGAAAAGAGACACAGCGCTTCGGCTGTGGAGACTTGTTCGGCTGGCGTTCGGAGAGTCGCGTTTTTCAGAATTGTATTGAGATCGTTTTCCACAGAGCTCAGATGTCAAAGCACAGCAGCAGCTCTCCACAGCGATCCTCTATAGCGCCCTTTCTCCCGCAGCTCCGTCCTCATTGGAAGGAAGCAAGAGTGAAAGGCTGAAGTGAAATAGAGCGGGGACGAAGGCAGTGAAGAGAGAGAACGTGGGAAGAAGAGAAAAACGCAAGGGAAAAAAAGCAGCGTCGTAAAAGAGGTGACGAAGCTGTCCTCTCAATAAGAAGGGTGCCAGCGAGCCTTGCTCTCGTTTACGGCCACACCCCCTTGAGCACGCCTGATCTCGTCTGATCTCGGAAGCTCAACAGGGATGGGCCTGGTTAGTACTTGGATGGGTGACCACCTGGGAATACCAGGTGCTGTAAGCTTTTAAGCGCAGGAGGCGCCCTATCCCCGCTCGCTCGCTCATTCCCCTGTTCACACGTGCAGTGCGGCTTGTCCGTCTGTTTATTTGTCAGCTTTGGCGAGACACGGGTGCTTGTGTATTAGCGTGAGCGTTTTTTATTCTGATCAGGAACAGTTTTACAAGTCTGCAAAGGATCGAGGAAAGGTTTATCGCCAGCTGAAAAGAGACACAGCGCTTCGGCTGTGGAGACTTGTTCGGCTGGCGTTCGGAGAGTCGCGTTTTTCAGAATTGTATTGAGATCGTTTTCCACAGAGCTCAGATGTCAAAGCACAGCAGCAGCTCTCCACAGCGATCCTCTATAGCGCCCTTTCTCCCGCAGCTCCGTCCTCATTGGAAGGAAGCAAGAGTGAAAGGCTGAAGTGAAATAGAGCGGGGACGAAGGCAGTGAAGAGAGAGAACGTGGAAAGAAGAGAAAAACGCAAGGGAAAAAAGCAGCGTCGTAAAAGAGGTGACGGAGCTGTCCTCTCAATAAGAAGGGTGCCAGCGAGCCTTGCTCTCGCTTACGGCCACACCCCCTTGAGCACGCCTGATCTCGTCTGATCTCGGAAGCTAAACAGGGATGGGCCTGGTTAGTACTTGGATGGGAGACCGCCTGGGAATACCAGGTGCTGTAAGCTTTTAAGCGCAGGAGGCGCCCTATCCCCGCTCGCTGGCTCATTCCCCTGTTCACACGTGCAGTGCGGCTTGTCCGTCTGTTTATTTGTCAGCTTTGGCGAGACACGGGTGCTTGTGTATTAGCGTGAGCGTTTTTTATTCTGATCAGGAACAGTTTAACAAGTCCGCAAAGGATCGAGGAAAGGTTTATCGCCAGCTGAAAAGAGACACAGCGCTTCGGCTGTGGAGACTTGTTCGGCTGGCGTTCGGAGAGTCGCGTTTTTCAGAATTGTATTGAGATCGTTTTCCACAGAGCTCAGATGTCAAAGCACAGCAGCAGCTCTCCACAGCGATCCTCTATAGCGCCCTTTCTCCCGCAGCTCCGTCCTCATTGGAAGGAAGCAAGAGTGAAAGGCTGAAGTGAAATAGAGCGGGGACGAAGGCAGTGAAGAGAGAGAACGTGGGAAGAAGAGAAAAACGCAAGGGAAAAAAAGCAGCGTCGTAAAAGAGGTGACGGAGCTGTCCTCTCAATAAGAAGGGTGACAGCGAGCCTTGCTCTCGCTTACGGCCACACCCCCTTGAGCATGCCTGATCTCGGAAGCTAAACAGGGATGGGCCTGGTTAGTACTTGGATGGGAGACCGCCTGGGAATACCAGGTGCTGTAAGCTTTTAAGCGCAGGAGGCGCCCTATCCCCGCTCGCTCGCTCATTCCCCTGTTCACACGTGCAGTGCGGCTTGTCCGTCTGTTTATTTGTCAGCTTTGGCGAGACACGGGTGTTTGTGTATTAGCGTGAGCGTTTTTTATTCTGATCATGAACAGTTTAACAAGTCCGCAAAGGATCGAGGAAAGGTTTATCGCCAGCTGAAAAGAGACACAGCGCTTCGGCTGTGGAGACTTGTTCGGCTGGCGTTCGGAGAGTCGCGTTTTTCAGAATTGTATTGAGATCGTTTTCCACAGAGCTCAGATGTCAAAGCACAGCAGCAGCTCTCCACAGTGATCCTCTATAGCGCCCTTTCTCCCGCAGCTCCGTCCTCATTGGAAGGAAGCAAAAGTGAAAGGCTGAAGTGAAATAGAGCGGGGACGAAGGCAGTGAAGAGAGAGAACGTGGGAAGAAGAGAAAAACGCAAGGGAAAAAAAGCAGCGTCGTAAAAGAGGTGACGGAGCTGTCCTCTCAATAAGAAGGGTGCCAGCGAGGCTTGCTCTTGCTTACGGCCACACCCCCTTGAGCACGCCTGATCTCGTCTGATCTCGGAAGCTAAACAGGGATGGGCCTGGTTAGTACTTGGATGGGAGACCGCCTGGGAATACCAGGTGCTGTAAGCTTTTAAGCGCAGGAGGCGCCCTATCCCCGCTCGCTCGCTCATTCCCCTGTTCACACGTGCAGTGCGGCTTGTCCGTCTGTTTATTTGTCAGCTTTGGCGAGACACGGGTGCTTGTGTATTAGCGTGAGCGTTTTTTATTCTGATCAGGAACAGTTTAACAAGTCCGCAAAGGATCGAGGAAAGGTTTATCGCCAGCTGAAAAGAGACACAGCGCTTCGGCTGTGGAGACTTGTTCGGCTGGCGTTCGGAGAGTCGCGTTTTTCAGAATTGTATTGAGATCGTTTTCCACAGAGCTCAGATGTCAAAGCACAGCAGCAGCTCTCCACAGCGATCCTCTATAGCGCCCTTTCTCCCGCAGCTCCGTCCTCATTGGAAGGAAGCAAGAGTGAAAGGCTGAAGTGAAATAGAGCGGGGACGAAGGCAGTGAAGAGAGAGAACGTGGGAAGAAGAGAAAAACGCAAGAGAAAAAAAGCAGCGTCGTAAAAGAGGTGACGGAGCTGTCCTCTCAATAAGAAGGGTGCCAGCGAGCCTTGCTCTCGTTTACGGCCACACCCCCTTGAGCACGCCTGATCTCGTCTGATCTCGGAAGCTAAACAGGGATGGGCCTGGTTAGTACTTGCATGGGAGACCGCCTGGGAATACCAGGTGCTGTAAGCTTTTAAGCGCAGGAGGCGCCCTATCCCCGCTAGCTCGCTCATTCCCCTGTTCACACGTGCAGTGCGGCTTGTCCGTCTGTTTATTTGTCAGCTTTGGCGAGACACTGGTGCTTGTGTATTAGCGTGAGCGTTTTTTATTCTGATCAGGAACAGTTTTACAAGTCCGCAAAGGATCGAGGAAAGGTTTATCGCCAGCTGAAAAGAGACACAGCGCTTCGGCTGTGGAGACTTGTTCGGCTGGCGTTCGGAGAGTCGCGTTTCTCAGAATTGTATTGAGATCGTTTTCCACAGAGCTCAGATGTCAAAGCACAGCAGCAGCTCTCCACAGCGATCCTCTATAGCGCCCTTTCTCCCGCAGCTCCGTCCTCATTGGAAGGAAGCAAGAGTGAAAGGCTGAAGTGAAATAGAGCGGGGACGAAGGCAGTGAAGAGAGAGAACGTGGGAAGAAGAGAAAAACGCAAGGGAAAAAAAGCAGCGTCGTAATAGAGGTGACGGAGCTGTCCTCTCAATAAGAAGGGTGCCAGCGAGCCTTGCTCACGCATTCGGCCACACCCCCTTGAGCACACCTGATCTCGTCTGATCTCGGAAGCTAAACACGGATGGGCCTGGTTAGTACTTGCATGGGAGACCGCCTGGGGAGACCGCCTGGGAATACCAGGTGCTGTAAGCTTTTAAGCGCAGGAGGCGCCCTATCCCCGCTCGCTCGCTCATTCCCCTGTTCACACGTGCAGTGCGGCTTGTCCGTCTGTTTATTTGTCAGCTTTGGCGAGACACGGGTGTTTGTGTATTAGCGTGAGCGTTTTTTATTCTGATCATGAACAGTTTAACAAGTCCGCAAAGGATCGAGGAAAGGTTTATCGCCAGCTGAAAAGAGACACAGCGCTTCGGCTGTGGAGACTTGTTCGGCTGGCGTTCGGAGAGTCGCGTTTTTCAGAATTGTATTGAGATCGTTTTCCACAGAGCTCAGATGTCAAAGCACAGCAGCAGCTCTCCACAGTGATCCTCTATAGCGCCCTTTCTCCCGCAGCTCCGTCCTCATTGGAAGGAAGCAAAAGTGAAAGGCTGAAGTGAAATAGAGCGGGGACGAAGGCAGTGAAGAGAGAGAACGTGGGAAGAAGAGAAAAACGCAAGGGAAAAAAAGCAGCGTCGTAAAAGAGGTGACGGAGCTGTCCTCTCAATAAGAAGGGTGCCAGCGAGGCTTGCTCTTGCTTACGGCCACACCCCCTTGAGCACGCCTGATCTCGTCTGATCTCGGAAGCTAAACAGGGATGGGCCTGGTTAGTACTTGGATGGGAGACCGCCTGGGAATACCAGGTGCTGTAAGCTTTTAAGCGCAGGAGGCGCCCTATCCCCGCTCGCTCGCTCATTCCCCTGTTCACACGTGCAGTGCGGCTTGTCCGTCTGTTTATTTGTCAGCTTTGGCGAGACACGGGTGCTTGTGTATTAGCGTGAGCGTTTTTTATTCTGATCAGGAACAGTTTAACAAGTCCGCAAAGGATCGAGGAAAGGTTTATCGCCAGCTGAAAAGAGACACAGCGCTTCGGCTGTGGAGACTTGTTCGGCTGGCGTTCGGAGAGTCGCGTTTTTCAGAATTGTATTGAGATCGTTTTCCACAGAGCTCAGATGTCAAAGCACAGCAGCAGCTCTCCACAGCGATCCTCTATAGCGCCCTTTCTCCCGCAGCTCCGTCCTCATTGGAAGGAAGCAAGAGTGAAAGGCTGAAGTGAAATAGAGCGGGGACGAAGGCAGTGAAGAGAGAGAACGTGGGAAGAAGAGAAAAACGCAAGAGAAAAAAAGCAGCGTCGTAAAAGAGGTGACGGAGCTGTCCTCTCAATAAGAAGGGTGCCAGCGAGCCTTGCTCTCGTTTACGGCCACACCCCCTTGAGCACGCCTGATCTCGTCTGATCTCGGAAGCTAAACAGGGATGGGCCTGGTTAGTACTTGCATGGGAGACCGCCTGGGAATACCAGGTGCTGTAAGCTTTTAAGCGCAGGAGGCGCCCTATCCCCGCTAGCTCGCTCATTCCCCTGTTCACACGTGCAGTGCGGCTTGTCCGTCTGTTTATTTGTCAGCTTTGGCGAGACACTGGTGCTTGTGTATTAGCGTGAGCGTTTTTTATTCTGATCAGGAACAGTTTTACAAGTCCGCAAAGGATCGAGGAAAGGTTTATCGCCAGCTGAAAAGAGACACAGCGCTTCGGCTGTGGAGACTTGTTCGGCTGGCGTTCGGAGAGTCGCGTTTCTCAGAATTGTATTGAGATCGTTTTCCACAGAGCTCAGATGTCAAAGCACAGCAGCAGCTCTCCACAGCGATCCTCTATAGCGCCCTTTCTCCCGCAGCTCCGTCCTCATTGGAAGGAAGCAAGAGTGAAAGGCTGAAGTGAAATAGAGCGGGGACGAAGGCAGTGAAGAGAGAGAACGTGGGAAGAAGAGAAAAACGCAAGGGAAAAAAAGCAGCGTCGTAATAGAGGTGACGGAGCTGTCCTCTCAATAAGAAGGGTGCCAGCGAGCCTTGCTCACGCTTTCGGCCACACCCCCTTGAGCACACCTGATCTCGTCTGATCTCGGAAGCTAAACACGGATGGGCCTGGTTAGTACTTGCATGGGAGACCGCCTGGGGAGACCGCCTGGGAATACCAGGTGCTGTAAGCTTTTAAGCGCAGGAGGCGCCCTATCCCCGCTCGCTCGCTCATTCCCCTGTTCACACGTGCAGTGCGGCTTGTCCGTCTGTTTATTTGTCAGCTTTGGCGAGACACGGGTGCTTGTGTATTAGCGTGAGCGTTTTTTATTCTGATCAGGAACAGTTTTACAAGTCCGCAAAGGATCGAAGAAAGGTTTATCGCCAGCTGAAAAGAGACACAGCGCTTCGGCTGTGGAGACTTGTTCGGCTGGAGTTCGGAGAGTCGCGTTTTTCAGAATTGTATTGAGATCGTTTTCCACAGAGCTCAGATGTCAAAGCACAGCAGCAGCTCTCCACAGCGATCCTCTATAGCGCCCTTTCTCCCGCAGCTCCGTCCTCATTGGAAGGAAGCAAGAGTGAAAGGCTGAAGTGAAATAGAGCAGGGACGAAGGCAGTGAAGAGAGACAACGTGGGAAGAAGAGAAAAACGCAAGAGAAAAAAAGCAGCGTCGTAAAAGAGGTGACGAAGCTGTCCTCTCAATAAGAAGGGTGCCAGCGAGCCTTGCTCTCGCTTACGGCCACACCCCCTTGAGCACGCCTGATCTCGTCTGATCTCGGAAGCTAAACAGGGATGGGCCTGGTTAGTACTTGGATGGGAGACCGCCTGGGAATACCAGGTGCTGTAAGCCTTTAAGCACAGGAGGCGCCCTATCCCCGCTCGCTCGCTCATTCCCCTGTTCACACGTGCAGTGCGGCTTGTCCGTCTGTTTATTTGTCAGCTTTGGCGAGACACGGGTGCTTGTGTATTAGCGTGAGCGTTTTTTATTCTGATCAGGAACAGTTTTACAAGTCCGCAAAGGATCGAAGAAAGGTTTATCGCCAGCTGAAAAGAGACACAGCGCTTCGGCTGTGGAGACTTGTTCGGCTGGCGTTCGGAGAGTCGCGTTTTTCAGAATTGTATTGAGATCGTTTTCCACAGAGCTCAGATGTCAAAGCACAGCAGCAGCTCTCCACAGCGATCCTCTATAGCGCCCTTTCTCCCGCAGCTCCGTCCTCATTGGAAGGAAGCAAGAGTGAAAGGCTGAAGTGAAATAGAGCGGGGACGAAGGCAGTGAAGAGAGAGAACGTGGGAAGAAGAGAAAAACGCAAGGGAAAAAGAGCAGCGTCGTAAAAGAGGTGACGGAGCTGTCCTCTCAATAAGAAGGGTGCCAGCGAGCCTTGCTCTCGCTTATGGCCACACCCCCTTGAGCACGCCTGATCTCGGAAGCTAAACAGGGATGGGCCTGGTTAGTACTTGGATGGGAGACCGCCTGGGAATACCAGGTGCTGTAAGCTTTTAAGCGCAGGAGGCGCCCTATCCCCGCTCGCTCGCTCATTCCCCTGTTCACACGTGCAGTGCGGCTTGTCCGTCTGTTTATTTGTCAGCTTTGGCGAGACACGGGTGCTTGTGTATTAGCGTGAGCGTTTTTTATTCTGATCAGGAACAGTTTTACAAGTCCGCAAAGGATCGAGGAAAGGTTTATCGCCAGCTGAAA
The DNA here is from genome assembly GCF_059453375.1 of Lepisosteus platostomus. Classification (NCBI taxonomy): domain Eukaryota; kingdom Metazoa; phylum Chordata; class Actinopteri; order Semionotiformes; family Lepisosteidae; genus Lepisosteus; species Lepisosteus platostomus. The sequence continues at coordinate 64,169,199 of NC_142615.1, read as the reverse complement.
AGAGACACAGCGCTTCGGCTGTGGAGACTTGTTCGGCTGGCGTTCGGAGAGTCGCGTTTTTCAGAATTGTATTGAGATCGTTTTCCACAGAGCTCAGATGTCAAAGCACAGCAGCAGCTCTCCACAGCGATCCTCTATAGCGCCCTTTCTCCCGCAGCTCCGTCCTCATTGGAAGGAAGCAAGAGTGAAAGGCTGAAGTGAAATAGAGCGGGGACGAAGGCAGTGAAGAGAGAGAACGTGGGAAGAAGAGAAAAACGCAAGGGAAAAAAAGCAGCGTCGTAAAAGAGGTGACGGAGCTGTCCTCTCAATAAGAAGGGTGCCAGCGAGCCTTGCTCTCGCTTACGGCCACACCCCCTTGAGCACGCCTGATCTCATCTGATTTCGGAAACTAAACAGGGATGGGCCTGGTTAGTACTTGGATGGGAGACCGCCTGGGAATACCAGGTGCTGTAAGCTTTTAAGCGCAGGAGGCGCCCTATCCCCGCTCGCTCGCTCATTCCCCTGTTCACACGTGCAGTGCGGCTTGTCCGTCTGTTTATTTGTCAGCTTTGGCGAGACACGGGTGCTTGTGTATTAGCGTGAGCGTTTTTTATTCTGATCAGGAACAGTTTTACAAGTCCGCAAAGGATCGAGGAAAGGTTTATCGCCAGCTGAAAAGAGACATAGCGCTTCGGCTGTGGAGACTTGTTCGGCTGGCGTTCGGAGAGTCGCGTTTTTCAGAATTGTATTGAGATCGTTTTCCACAGAGCTCAGATGTCAAAGCACAGCAGCAGCTCTCCACAGCAATCCTCTATAGCGCCCTTTCTCCCGCAGCTCCGTCCTCATTGGAAGGAAGCAAGAGTGAAAGGCTGAAGTGAAATAGAGCGGGGACGAAGGCAGTGAAGAGAGAGAACGTGGGAAGAAGAGAAAAACGCAAGGGAAAAAAAGCAGCGTCGTAAAAGAGGTGACGGAGCTGTCCTCTCAATAAGAAGGGTGCCAGCGAGCCTTGCTCTCGCTTACGGCCACACCCCCTTGAGCACGCCTGATCTCATCTGATTTCGGAAGCTAAACAGGGATGGGCCTGGTTAGTACTTGGATGGGAGACCGCCTGGGAATACCAGGTGCTGTAAGCTTTTAAGCGCAGGAGGCGCCCTATCCCCGCTCGCTCGCTCATTCCCCTGTTCACACGTGCAGTGCGGCTTGTCCGTCTGTTTATTTGTCAGCTTTGGCGAGACACGGGTGCTTGTGTATTAGCGTGAGCGTTTTTTATTCTGATCAGGAACAGTTTTACAAGTCCGCAAAGGATCGAGGAAAGGTTTATCGCCAGCTGAAAAGAGACACAGCGCTTCGGCTGTGGAGACTTGTTCGGCTGGCGTTCGGAGAGTCGCGTTTTTCAGAATTGTATTGAGATCGTTTTCCACAGAGCTCAGATGTCAAAGCACAGCAGCAGCTCTCCACAGCGATCCTCTATAGCGCCCTTTCTCCCGCAGCTCCGTCCTCATTGGAAGGAAGCAAGAGTGAAAGGCTGAAGTGAAATAGAGCGGGGACGAAGGCAGTGAAGAGAGAGAACGTGGGAAGAAGAGAAAAACGCAAGGGAAACAAAGCAGCGTCGTAAAAGAGGTGACGGAGCTGTCCTCTCAATAAGAAGGGTGCCAGCGAGCCTTGCTCTCGCTTATGGCCACACCCCCTTGAGCACGCCTGATCTCGTCTGATCTCGGAAGCTAAACAGGGATGGGCCTGGTTAGTACTTGGATGGGAGACCGCCTGGGAATACCAGGTGCTGTAAGCTTTTAAGCGCAGGAGGCGCCCTATCCCCGCTCGCTCGCTCATTCCCCTGTTCACACGTGCAGTGCGGCTTGTCCGTCTGTTTATTTGTCAGCTTTGGCGAGACACGGGTGCTTGTGTATTAGCGTGAGCGTTTTTTAATTCTGATCAGGAACAGTTTTACAAGTCCGCAAAGGATCGAGGAAAGGTTTATCGCCAGCTGAAAAGAGACACAGCGCTTCGGCTGTGGAGACTTGTTCGGCTGGCGTTCGGAGAGTCGCGTTTTTCAGAATTGTATTGAGATCGTTTTCCACAGAGCTCAGATGTCAAAGCACAGCAGCAGCTCTCCACAGCGATCCTCTATAGCGCCCTTTCTCCCGCAGCTCCGTCCTCATTGGAAGGAAGCAAGAGTGAAAGGCTGAAGTGAAATAGAGCGGGGACGAAGGCAGTGAAGAGAGAGAACGTGGGAAGAAGAGAAAAACGCAAGGGAAAAAGAGCAGCGTCGTAAAAGAGGTGACGGAGCTGTCCTCTCAATAAGAAGGGTGCCAGCGAGTCTTGCTCTTACTTGCGGCCACACCCCCTTGAGCACGCCTGATCTCGTCTGATCTCGGAAGCTAAACAGGGATGGGCCTGGTTAGTACTTGGATGGGAGACCGCCTGGGAATACCAGGTGCTGTAAGCTTTTAAGCGCAGGAGGCGCCCTATCCCCGCTCGCTCGCTCATTCCCCTGTTCACACGTGCAGTGCGGCTTGTCCGTCTGCTTATTTGTCAGCTTTGGCGAGACACGGGTGCTCGTGTATTAGTGTAGATTAAGCCGGTTCAGGGACGCCAAATATGTAATCATAGTGGCTCTCTGAAGGCACCAGTTCTGTAGGGTTTGGGCATTTACTGAGACAATTATTAATTGTAGCAGTAAATCACAAAGTTGATTCTTTTGATGGCTTTAGAATCCAACCATGCGACATAACTCAAACAACGCACACACACAGGTACTAATACACGAGGATACATTTATTAATACATAGAATATGCATGTAAACCTAACAGATCTTATCGAGAGGGTTATCAGAATACAAAAGGTATATATTCAATCAGTTACAAAGTGTTACACATATCAAGAGGACATACGTTCAGTATATCATTCATTTAGACCGTTTCGTAAAGTGAACTTGGTTACAACTTCTACATTAGATACTCAAAACAAGTACATAACTCTTAGGAATTAAATTGATATCAACTGGTTGGGATAACAATTGAATTCTCGAGCTGTAATGCATTGAAGTTGAATACTCATCCAATCTTTGGGGATTCAGATCTCCTGCGGGCACAAAGAAACAGTTGCAGGCTGTTGCTGTCCAATCCGCACTCTCTGGCTCCGTGCCAGGCTGTGCTGTGCGGCTTGCGACGGTGCGCTGCTGATGCTCACTGTCCGGCTAGTTGGCAAAGTTTGTGCACAGGAGAAAAGATGACTGTGGGTCCCAGCAAGTCAGGAAGAGGACCGGTTCGTTCCTGATGAAGAGCTAGTTCTGAATAGTGATTCAGCTGTCCACAGTTCCGACCTGTTCACGAGGCCTGCTGCTGGTTACTCTCTGGCAACCTCCACTCTAGACTCTTAGAACAAAGGAAAGTTCTGGCACTCAGACACACTGGCCGTTCCGTGGTTGTCCGGGCTGAGTCTCAGGATGGTCAGGAGGCGCGCTGTGAGAATGTCCTGCCCTTGGGAGCCTTCTGCTCCTGGGCCGTCCTGCCCTGGAATTCTCCTTTGAATTCCCTTTAGAACAGTCCACAGAATCCTCTCCAGAATCTTACTGAATCTTGTTGAATCTCCCTTCTGAAACTCACAGGCTCTCTGTGTTGCCTGTTTTACCTGAAGGAACTTCAGCTCATTGATTGGCTGAAAGTTCCATGGGCATCAGAGTCCCACGTGGGTTACTCGGCCCTACCAGTCCCTGATTGGTTGATCAAGGTGAGATATGAGTCACTTAGTCCTGACACTTAGTAATCCAGTCCAGATGTCCAACTGGCACTCCCTAGACAGATAGGCGCCAATGGGTGACCATTGATCATGATAGCCAGGCTTAGCTAAATGCATCCCCCTTTGGGAGCTGGTTTCTTATCACAAGAAAACATCTTAAATCAGCTTGCATGAATTCTTTCTCTGTGGCTGCACCACAGAGATGGAGGGTGAGATGGGGCCTCTTTTGGGAAGGCTCAGAACACTTAATTCTTTCTTATTATGAAGCCTCGCCGCTACATTAGCGTGAGCGTTTTTTATTCTGATCAGGAACAGTTTTACAAGTCCGCAAAGGATCGAGGAAAGGTTTATCGCCAGCTGAAAAGAGACACAGCGCTTCGGCTGTGGAGACTTGTTCGGCTGGCGTTCGGAGAGTCGCGTTTTTCAGAATTGTATTGAGATCGTTTTCCACAGAGCTCAGATGTCAAAGCACAGCAGCAGCTCTCCACAGCGATCCTCTATAGCGCCCTTTCTCCCGCAGCTCCGTCCTCATTGGAAGGAAGCAAGAGTGAAAGGCTGAAGTGAAATAGAGCGGGGACGACGGCCATGAAGAGAGAGAACGTGGGAAGAAGAGAAAAACGCAAGGGAAAAAAAGCAGCGTCGTAAAAGAGGTGACGGAGCAGTCCTCTCAATAAGAAGGGTGCCAGCGAGCCTTCCTCTCGCTTACGGCCACACCCCCTTGAGCACGCCTGATCTCGTCTGATCTCGGAAGCTAAACAGGGATGGGCCTGGTTAGTACTTGGATGGGAGACCGCCTGGGAATACCAGGTGCTGTAAGCTTTTAAGCGCAGGAGGCGCCCTATCCCCGCTCGCTCGCTCATTCCCCTGTTCACACGTGCAGTGCGGCTTGTCCGTCTGTTTATTTGTCAGCTTTGGCGTGACACGGGGGCTTGTGTATTAGCGTGAGCGTTTTTTATTCTGATCATGAACAGTTTAACAAGTCCGCAAAGGATCGAGGAAAGGTTTATCGCCAGCTGAAAAGAGACATAGCGCTTCGGCTGTGGAGACTTGTTCGGCTGGCGTTCGGAGAGTCGCGTTTTTCAGAATTGTATTGAGATCGTTTTCCACAGAGCTCAGATGTCAAAGCACAGCAGCAGCTCTCCACAGCGATCCTCTATAGCGCCCTTTCTCCCGCAGCTCCGTCCTCATTGGAAGGAAGCAAGAGTGAAAGGCTGAAGTGAAATAGAGCGGGGACGAAGGCAGTGAAGAGAGAGAACGTGGGAAGAAGAGAAAAACGCAAGGGAAAAAAAGCAGCGTCGTAAAAGAGGTGACGGAGCTGTCCTCTCAATAAGAAGGGTGCCAGCGAGCCTTGCTCTCGCTTACGGCCACACCCCCTTGAGCACACCTGATCTCGTCTGATCTCGGAAGCTAAACAGGGATGGGCCTGGTTAGTACTTGGATGGGAGACCGCCTGGGAATACCAGGTGCTGTAAGCTTTTAAGCGCAGGAGGCGCCCTATCCCCGCTCGCTCGCTCATTCCCCTGTTCACACGTGCAGTGCGGCTTGTCCGTCTGTTTATTTGTCAGCTTTGGCGAGACACGGGTGCTTGTGTATTAGCGTGAGCATTTTTTATTCTGATCAGGAACAGTTTAACAAGTCCGCAAAGGAACGAGGAAAGGTTTATCGCCAGCTGAAAAGAGACACAGCGCTTCGGCTGTGGAGACTTGTTCGGCTGGCGTTCGGAGAGTCGCGTTTTTCAGAATTGTATTGAGATCGTTTTCCACAGAGCTCAGATGTCAAAGCACAGCAGCAGCTCTCCACAGCGATCCTCTATAGCGCCCTTTCTCCCGCAGCTCCGTCCTCATTGGAAGGAAGCAAGAGTGAAAGGCTGAAGTGAAATAGAGCGGGGACGAAGGCAGTGAAGAGAGAGAACGTGGGAAGAAGAGAAAAACGCAAGGGAAAAAAAGCAGCGTCGTAAAAGAGGTGACGGAGCTGTCCTCTCAATAAGAAGGGTGCCAGCAAGCTTTGCTCTTGCTTACGGCCACACCCCCTTGAGCACGCCTGATCTCGTCTGATCTCGGAAGCTAAACAGGGATGGGCCTGGTTAGTACTTGGATGGGAGACCGCCTGGGAATACCAGGTGCTGTAAGCTTTTAAGCGCAGGAGGCGCCCTATCCCCGCTCGCTCGCTCATTCCCCTGTTCACACGTGCAGTGCGGCTTGTCCGTCTGTTTATTTGTCAGCTTTGGCGAGACACGGGTGCTTGTGTATTAGCGTGAGCGTTTTTTATTCTGATCAGGAACAGTTTTACAAGTCCGCAAAGGATCGAGGAAAGGTTTATCGCCGGCTGAAAAGAGACACAGCGCTTCGGCTGTGGAGACTTGTTCGGCTGGCGTTCGGAGAGTCGCGTTTTTCAGAATTGTATTGAGATCGTTTTCCACAGAGCTCAGATGTCAAAGCACAGCAGCAGCTCTCCACAGCGATCCTCTATAGCGCCCTTTCTCCCGCAGCTCCGTCCTCATTGGAAGGAAGCAAGAGTGAAAGGCTGAAGTGAAAAAGAGCGGGGACGAAGGCAGTGAAGAGAGAGAACGTGGGAAGAAGAGAAAAACGCAAGGGAAAAAAAGCAGCGTCGTAAAAGAGGTGACGGAGCTGTCCTCTCAATAAGAAGGGTGCCAGCGAGCCTTGCTCTCGCTTACGGCCACACCCCCTTGAGCACGCCTGATCTCGTCTGATCTTGGAAGCTAAACAGGGATGGGCCTGGTTAGTACTTGGATGGGAGACCGCCTGGGAATACCAGGTGCTGTAAGCTTTTAAGCGCAGGAGGCGCCCTATCCCCGCTCGCTCGCTCATTCCCCTGTTCACACGTGCAGTGCGGCTTGTCCGTCTGTTTATTTGTCAGCTTTGGCGAGACACGGGTGCTTGTGTATTAGCGTGAGCGTTTTTTATTCTGATCAGGAACAGTTTTACAAGTCCGCAAAGGATCGAGGAAAGGTTTATCGCCAGCTGAAAAGAGACACAGCGCTTCGGCTGTGGAGACTTGTTCGGCTGGCGTTCGGAGAGTCGCGTTTTTCAGAATTGTATTGAGATCGTTTTCCAAAGAGCTCAGATGTCAAAGCACAGCAGCAGCTCTCCACAGCGATCCTCTATAGCGCCCTTTCTCCCGCAGCTCCGTCCTCATTGGAAGGAAGCAAGAGTGAAAGGCTGAAGTGAAATAGAGCGGGGACGAAGGCAGTGAAGAGAGAGAACGTGGGAAGAAGAGAAAAACGCAAGGGAAAAAAAGCAGCGTCGTAAAAGAGGTGACGGAGCTGTCCTCTCAATAAGAAGGGTGCCAGCGAGCCTTGCTCTTGCTTACGGCCACACCCCCTTGAGCACGCCTGATCTCGGAAGCTAAACAGGGATGGGCCTGGTTAGTACTTGGATGGGAGACCGCCTGGGAATACCAGGTGCTGTAAGCTTTTAAGCAAAGGAGGCGCCCTATCCCCGCTCGCTCGCTCATTCCCTTGTTCACACGTGCAGTGCGGCTTGTCCGTCTGTTTATTTGTCAGCTTTGGAGAGACACGGGTGCTTGTGTATTAGCGTGAGCGTTTTTTATTCTGATCAGGAACAGTTTTACAAGTCCGCAAAGGATCGATGAAAGGTTTATCGCCAGCTGAAAAGAGACACAGTGCTTCGGCTGTGGAGACTTGTTCGGCTGGCGTTCGGAGAGTCGCGTTTTTCAGAATTGTATTGAGATCGTTTTCCACAGAGCTCAGATGTCAAAGCACAGCAGCAGCTCTCCACAGCGATCCTCTATAGCGCCCTTTCTCCCGCAGCTCCGTCCTCATTGGAAGGAAGCAAGAGTGAAAGGCTGAAGTGAAATAGAGCGGGGACGAAGGCAGTGAAGAGAGAGAACGTGGGAAGAAGAGAAAAACGCAAGGGAAAAAAAGCAGCGTCGTAAAAGAGGTGACGGAGCTGTCCTCTCAATAAGAAGGGTGCCAGCGAGCCTTGCTCTCGCTTATGGCCACACCCCCTTGAGCACGCCTGATCTCGTCTGATCTTGGAAGCTAAACAGGGATGGGCTTGGTTAGTACTTGGATGAGAGACCGCCTGGGAGTACCAGGTGCTGTAAGCTTTTAAGCGCAGGAGGCGCCCTATCCCCGCTCGCTCGCTCATTCCCCTGTTCACACGTGCAGTGCGGCTTGTCCGTCTGTTTATTTGTCAGCTTTGGTGAGACACGGGTGCTTGTGTATTAGCGTGAGCGTTTTTTATTCTGATCAGGAACAGTTTTACAAGTCCGCAAAGGATCGAGGAAAGGTTTATCGCCAGCTGAAAAGAGACACAGCGCTTCGGCTGTGGAGACTTGTTCGGCTGGCGTTCGGAGAGTCGCGTTTTTCAGAATTGTATTGAGATCGTTTTCCACAGAGCTCAGATGTCAAAGCACAGCAGCAGCTCTCCACAGCGATCCTCTATAGCGCCCTTTCTCCCGCAGCTCCGTCCTCATTGGAAGGAAGCAAGAGTGAAAGGCTGAAGTGAAATAGAGCGGGGACGAAGGCAGTGAAGAGAGAGAACGTGGGAAGAAGAGAAAAACGCAAGGGAAAAAAGCAGCGTCGTAAAAGAGGTGACGGAGCTGTCCTCTCAATAAGAAGGGTGCCAGCGAGCCTTGCTCTCGCTTACGGCCACACCCCCTTGAGCACGCCTGATCTCGTCTGATCTCGGAAGCTAAACAGGGATGGGCCTGGTTAGTACTTGGATGGGAGACCGCCTGGGAATACCAGGTGCTGTAAGCTTTTAAGCGCAGGAGGCGCCCTATCCCCGCTCGCTCGCTCATTCCCCTGTTCACACGTGCAGTGCGGCTTGTACGTCTGTTTATTTGTCAGCTTTGGCGAGACACGGGTGCTTGTGTATTAGCGTGAGCGTTTTTTATTCTGATCAGGAACAGTTTTACAAGTCCGCAAAGGATCGAGGAAAGGTTTATCGCCAGCTGAAAAGAGACACAGCGCTTCGGCTGTGGAGACTTTATTAATAAGGCCCCTCAGTAGTTGAGATCTCTGTTATTCCCATCTAGAAACATGCAATCAGCATGTTATTGCTGAAGCAATAGTCACAACATTATTCCACACCTGGGTGAGATGCGGGTTATGATGACAGTCATGCTTTCTACACCTTATACTGAGCTCAGAAATGGACCAAGCGGACATCTCACGAGCAGATCCCTCCGCGTATAAGAAAGGCAACTTGTCTCAGCAAAAATACAAAAAGGCAAAAACCCCACACTTGGAATGCAAACCTACCCTAAAAAGGAAACACGGTTTTAAAACGAACTTGATTTTCCCCTGGAGAAACCTTTTTATGGACACACATCGCATCTATTACACATGTAGAACTAAATATAAAGATAAAACTTAATATAAGAAGTCATGACATATCACACATGACGAAGTCTGGTCCAGAATAAACAGTTTACACTGACCCACCTTTATTTACCCTGGTCACTCACTTCTATTAACTGTTTAACTGGGTAACAAATTAATATTTGTTTCAATTTGGGATCTACACCTGGGAGCCCTGAAATGTTGGCCAGAGGGGAGAAGCTGATATTCAGACGTGAGAATATATTAAAATAAAGGATCTGATGTTGTTTTTCACCTGTCTAATCAAAGCTTGTTCAAAAATTATCTGATTATAGGACACACGAGTTTATAATCATACTCATTCCACTTTTTAACCCCGTATATATGCACAATATGAAACGTATATACACTAAATCTCACGTGTGACTCCCATAATATACATTTCTTTACGAAAATTAGGAACACTTACTACAATTATCAACCCCCCATGACGAGGCAATATTTCATACCTTTGTTTCTTTGTGGGTTCAAAGTTCTGTCCTGTCGTTTCACACGTAATGTTTTAGTAGTTATCTCAATTTTCCTTTGCAATTATCTCCAAGATCATCATCAACTTTTTGTAAAACGCTATGGACAACTGATATTTAAAGAAAGTCCTGTACCAAAACGTCTTCGTAGGGAAAGACAACTTTTTTTTCCTTACGTTAGTCGCTACACGGTTACTCAAAAAATCCATTCACCGCCTTTAAAAAAAAGTTTCGTTTTTTATTGTGGTTCACTGACATTTCTGTCACAATTCTGAGGGACCCCAAATAAAATTCACTTGCCGGTATAAAGACGCCGGCGAGGATAAGACAGGTATCGAGCCACCTGCGTATCTAGCGGACGTTTAAAATAAAAAAAATGGCGTGTAATGTTGCGAAGGGCTACTGTTTTTTTTATAGTTTGTCGATTGTAAGGGACGTGGGCCGCGACAGAAATACTGGACGGGGTGGGAAAAGCTTGATTGATGGTTTGTTGTACCGCAACGGTCACAATTGACTCACCAGCAAAGATGGCGCCGAGGCCACATCGGCTCCCTCCCGCCCTGCCTCGCACCGAAGCTCGAGCTGCGGAGCGCGACGCCAAACCGCCAGTCCACGGGCGCGGGCGCCGGACATAGACGTCATAAACCCTTCCGAGGCGCAGGAATTATAGATCACTGTAGTTTCTTCTGGACCCGGGTTAGGGACAGTGTGCCCTCCGTGAGAGTCTTCTGAGGAAGCCAGTGTCTCATGGGTGTCCAGGCTTGGTACCATCTGTCCATCACAGGACACACAGACACACACACTCACACACCCTGGACAGGACACCAGTCCATCACAGGACACACACACACTCACTCACACACCCTGGACAGGACACCAGTCCATCACAGGACATACACACACCCTAGATAGGACACCAGTCCATCACAGGACACACACACTCACACACCCTGGACAGGACACCAGTCACTCACAGGATACACACACACACTCACACACCCTGAACAGGACACCAGTCCCTCACAGGACACACACACACAACCTGGATAGGACACCAGTCCCTCACAGGACACTCAGACACACACACTCACACACCCTGGACAGGAACCAGTCCATCACATGACAAACACACATTCACTCACACACCCTGGACAGGACAGCACTCCATCATAGGACACACACACACCAGGGCCAGTTTTCCCAGAAGCCAATTAGCCCAAAAGCCTGTCTTTGGACCCGAAGAACACAGGGAGAACATGCAGACTCCACACAGACAGCCCCCCCCCCCCCCCCCCCCGGGTCCAGACCCGAGCCCGGAGCCCCCCCGCGCTGAACCCCTCCGTACAGACGGCCGCACACAGCTCCGTTGTTCCCGATTCCCGAGGTGATCTGTTAAAAGAAGCCGGTGTGTTGCCTCCAGGTGACATTTCCTACTGGAGTCAGGACAGGAGGCTCTTCTGTACACAGAAGGGGATGGGGGTGGGGAACAAGCCGCCCAGCCCTGTGGTTGAAGCCGATACCCCGGCTTCTCTCCAGACACAGCTGGGTGAGCTCCTCCAGTCAGTACAGGGGGCTCTACTGTACACAGAGGGTGGCGGGGGTGTGGAACAACTCCTTTGTTCGGGGCCTTGGGGCATTCTTGTTGTGAAAGGAGCTATATAAAAAAAACTGAATTGAAATTGAATCTTACAGGTTTGGGTTTTTCAGAGATCTTGTCAGAGATCTTGTCTGACGTGCCCGTTTCAAAAACGTAACGACACTCCTCACGTCCGAGCGCCGCCGGTCTGTGACGTAACGTATCCTTACACAACCATGACGGTTTCATCATGGACAGCACGAAAGCCCGAAAAGTGGTTGACGTTTTAATTTGGCAACGCCACGATGGATCCCAGTTTTTTTTTTTATTTTGGAGGCCAAAAAGGACAAAAAAGGAAACGTCCGGAGTGGATCGATGGTCATCTCTGCGGTTGTTCTGATGTTCTGAAAAAACAAAACAAAAAAAAAAACGGCTCGCTTGCCCGGTCGTGTAGTGTTTCCACACCCCACGCAAATCAACTTCTCTTCGCCCCCGGGGGCTCGTCGCCCGCAGCACCCCTCTCACGTGATAGGGGCTTCCCCCGGCTGTGACGTACTTACCCTACCCCCTTCCGCCAACGTCATACCGAAGGTCGCGCTTCGGGCCGTGGCGATGTTGACGGACTGTCTTGTAGCGTGAGAAGGGTTTAAATTTCGACTTAAGGAGTTGGCCATCGTTATATTTCGCGAGGTATCATACGGGGGGAAAAAGAACATTTATATTTATCAACCTACTAGTAATACTGGGTGGATGTCACGTTCCCCAAAGTTCAGTGCCTCTCTCTAATAAAGTAGAAACGTGACATTGAACTCCGTTCGAAACAGGAGAAATCACCAGGACACGATACAACTGACGTCCGGAAAAGAAAAAAAGAACTCCTATTCCCATTTGTAATGACCCCGTAGTGTTTTTCCCGGTGTGCGCTCATCTTTCGGAGACCCGTTTCTCTCTGGTGTTTTGCTGTTGGAATAAATGCCGAGGTGACCCTTCTGTGTGGAGTCTGCGTGTTCTCTCCAGCGGGTCGTTTCCTACACCGCAGGGGCTGATCGAACCGGGGTCTCCCAATCGTCACAGAAGTGTGTGTCATTTTGGGTGGTGGTGGGGGGGTGCATCGGGGATACTGCGCCCCGAGGGGATAACCTCTCACCTTACTCCGGACGAAGGGAGAAGACCTGTACCTTCACGAGTCCGGGTTGTGAAAACTTCTTCTGGCAGTTCAAAACGTTTCGAAGAGACTACAGCGCTACCCTGTTTTCCATTTCTATCGTGTATTATTATACAGTCATAAGTATCTGTACTGATCACAGATCCCCCTCTCACTACCAGGACTGAAGCCCAGTGCAGCACGAATAATAATAATAATAATTAATCCGTCTGGACTCTCCACTCAGAGCTCTTCCCAGGTCAGGGGGATCCCCTCCAGCCCCCCCAGTGTGCAGCCCCCACGTGGATGATGCTCCAGTCCGCTCAGCACACAGCAGCTCTCAGTGGGGAGGAGAGCAGAGGGATGGAGCCAGTTCAGAGAGGGGGGGTGATAAGGAGGCCATGATGGGTCAAGACCAGGGGGGGAATCAGGCCAGGACACTGGGGTAACACCCCTACTCCTCTCCAGAAACACCCCGGGATTGTTAATGAGCACAGAGAGTCAGGACCTCGGTTTGACGTCTCATCCGAAGGACAGCGCTTGTTTACAGTCCAGTGTCCCCGTCACTATACTGGGGCATCAGGACCCACACAGACTGCAGGGTGAGCGCCCCCTGCTGGCCCTACTAACACCTCTCCCAGCAGCAACCTCAGTTTTTCCCAGGAGTCTCCCCTCCAGGTACTGACCAGGCTTCTACCTGCTGGGCTCCAGTGGGGAGGGGGCTGCTAGCTGGGAGCTGCAGGGTGAGATGGCTGCTGGGCAAACGATGGCTAAAGAGCTTCCTAGGACACCCTGGAGTTCGTGGTCAACTTCCTTCTCTTCAGACGGAGGTGGCTTGAAATCTGTCTCGTTTCAAGGAGTATTGGACACGATGCCCCCCCTGCTTTAGCCCCGCTAACTGGTGGCACGCCGACAACGAGGGCTCTCGGCCTCAATCCATCAACCACAAACTCTCCGGGATGAAAGAGAAAGACAGACTCTGTTTGTTCGTTTCGGGGGGGGAGGGAAAAAACCAAAAGCTTTTTTTAAAAAACATTTTAATGATGCTTAACAAAAGAACAAAAATTACAATACAGATTAATGTCAAGGGACACACCCCCCCCCCCCCCCATCTTACGATCATCACAGGACCTTAAAATAATACTTAATAATACAAGGTCATGCAGACGATCTGAGGACTCAGGTGGAGATAATGTGAAAGTTTTCCACAGTCCAGTCTGGGGTCCCTCAGCTTCAGTCCAGACTGGGGTCTGGGGTCCCTCAGCTTCAGTCCAGACTGGGGTCCCTCAGCTTCAGTCCAGACTGGGATCTGGGGTCCCTCAGCTCCGGTCCAGTCCAGTCTGGGGCCCCTCAGCTCTGGTCCAGTCCAGTATGGGGCCCCTCAGCTCCAGTGCAGTCCAGTCCAGTCTGGTGTCCCTCAGCTCCAGTGCAGCCCAGTCTGGGGTCCCTCAGCTTCGGTCCAGCACAGACTGGGGTCCCTCAGCTTCGGTCCAGACTGGTGTCCCTCAGCTTCGGCCCAGCACAGACTGGGGTCCCTCAGCTTCGGTCCAGACTGGGGTCCCTCAGCTCCAGTGCAGTCCAGACTGGGGTCCCTCAGCTTCGGTCCAGCACAGACTGGGGTCTCTCAGCTTCGGTCCAGACTGGGGTCCCTCAGCTTCGGTCCAGCACAGCCTGGGGCCCCTCAGCTCCAGTCCAGTCCAGTCTGGGGCCCCTCAGCTTTGGTCCAGCACAGTCTGGAGTCCCTCAGCTTCGGTCCAGCACAGACTGGGGTCCCTCAGCTTTGGCCCAGCACAGACTGGGGTCCCTCAGCTTTGGTCCAGCACAGACTGGGGTCCCTCAGCTTCGGTCCAGCACAGTCTGGGGTCCCTCAGCTCCAGTCCAGTCCAGTCTGGTGTCTCTCAGCTCCGGTCCAGTGCAGTCTGGGGTCCCTCAGCTTCGGTCCAGCACAGTCTGGGGTCCCTTGTCTCCAGTCCAGTCCAGTCTGGTGTCCCTCAGCTCCAGTCCAGTCCAGTCCAGTCCAGTCCTTGGTGGGGAAGGCGACTCCGATCTTAGCTGGCACAGAACCAGGAAAGGAACCTGGAAAGAATATTGTTATTGCAGGTGTGAGGGACACAGACACGGACATCACCATGACATCAAACAGCAAGAGGAGACTCCTTCTTGAATCACAGACACGACCGGGCGGCGTCCCCCTGTCTGCTCACCTGCACCTCCTCTTCTTCTTCTTGTCCTTCCCGGCAGCCTGCTCCTCCTCTCCCTCGCTCTTCCTCTCCTGACACACGGTCTCCGCCGCCTCCATCGGCTCGTCCTTATCATCTGTCTCCACCGACATGCAGCTCAGGGACTTTAAAAAGACGCACCAGCACTTCTGAAGCAGAGACAGGAGAGTCACGTTAAGAGTCGGACTGGACACTCCAGGACATGAACACTGCACTGAGAGAGAGAGGGGTTCATACACACACACTGACTGGACACTCCAGTACATGAACACTGCACTGAGAGAGAGAGGGATTCATACACACACACTGACTGGACACTGGACAGGAGTAAAGAGAGAATCAGAGCATTACCCACTTTCTTTTTCTTCTGTCTCACAGGAGGTGGTGATTGGACCTCCTCCAGCTGGAGTCCGAGTAGGGAGAGAGGGGGCAGGAGAGGGACAGCACAGGGAGAGAAAGAGAGAGACAGGTGAGTCAAGTGTCCCAAGAGTACAGAGACTCTGCTGAGATCACACTCGCAGTGAGTGAGCCTGGGTGTAGCCCACTAATACTGACCCACTGTACACCATAGGACAGAGAAGAGGAGGAGGAGAGAGACACACTGCCTAGACACCACAGGACAGAGAGGAGGAGGAGAGAGACACACTGACTGGACACCACAGCACAGAGAGGAGGAGGAGAGAGACAGTGACAGACAGGGCTGACAAGACAGACAAGATGGCGAAACTCCACCACAGACAGGACAGGAGGCAGGGTGGGACCAGCACTGACCTTCTTCCTCTCTCCTGCCGGAGGAGCTGTCTCCACCTCCTCTTCCTCCTGCAAGTCAAGAGACAGGCTGAGAGAGAGACGGGCTGGTGGGACATCGGCGAACAGAGCTGAAGGCAGAGAGCCGGGGAGACAGGCCCAGCTGGGACAACGCAGGACAGACAGAGAGACAGACAGAAAGGAAGGAGAGAGAGACACAAAGATGAAGGCACAGAAAGACAGCAGGCAAAGAGAAAGATTGAGATTGAGGGACAAACAAACCGAGAGAGAGAGCGGAAGGAGAGAGAGAGAGGAAGGAGAGAGAAGACAGACTGACAGACGGGGCTGAAAGAGAGAGAGACAGAGAGGCAGGGACAGACAGACAGCAGGACGAGAGAGAGACAGAGATCGAGGGACAATAATTTGGTTTCGAAATTTATTCTGAAAATATACAATCATTCACTCCTGAAAAATATCGAGTTCAAATTATACATTATGTACAATATTGTAATCAACATATGGCTAATCATCAAAAATAAAAAAAACTGTACTGGGGGACACAACTGGCTGTGCTGTTCTGGACAGAACACACTGAGGTCCAGTTTCCACCTCCTGCAGGATCAAACAGCACCTCCACTGGCTCTCCAGTGAACAGAGGGACAGACAGAGAGGCTTCAGGCTGCAGGGTGACATTGTCTCTGTGAGCTGAAAGACAATCAGGACAGAGGATGATATAAGAACACACTCTGTCAAGAATATAGAGCCCTCTAGTGATCCTACTGTAGACCTGCTCACCACCCACAGTGACGATCACAGTGCTGATACTGCTTCCATTAAGGTCCCTCACTGTGTAGTTGCCCTGATCAGCTGGAGTGAGGGAGCGGAGTGTCAGAGAGCTGTTCTGCACTGACACTCACTGTTCGTAACTGGGGCCAGGGAGCCCTGCGCTGCTCAGTAAGACTATACGATTCCGGACAGATCATGCAGGATCAAACAGCACCTCCACTGGACCAGCAGTGTGGAGGGGGGAGACAGAGAGGCACCAGGCTGCAGGCTGTGGACTTCTGAGTGAGCTGAAAAGGGACAGGTAGAAACATGTTGAATATTTAGTTTTACAACAATACCTTGAGTTTGGACTGCGATCAGCTTCATTTTGTATTTCAGCTGTGAAAATGCAATTTCAAAAATGCACGCCACAGTCATGTTAGGTTCAAGTTACAGTTGCATCACAACTCAATACATTTGCAATTCACTTCTGAGATAATTGTTCCTGGTGTTTGTGTTGTGTATGCCTTGCAATGGAGGGGTGAGAAATAATGGACTTATTACATTATAATGAATAATAATTGCTTACACTTATATAGTGCTTTTCTGGACACTCCACTCAAAGCGCTTTGCAGGACATGGGGACTCCCCTCCACCACCACAAATGTGCAGCATCCACCTGGATGATGGGACGGCAGCCATAGTGCACCAGAACGCTCCCCACACACCAGCTATGAGTGGGGAGGAGAGCAGAGTAATGAAGCCAATTCATAAATGGGGGTTATTAGGAGGCCATGATTGGTAAGGGTCAATGGGAAATTTGGCCAGGACACTGGGGTAAAACCCCTACTCTTTTCGAGAAACACCCCGGGATTTTTAATGACCACAGAGAGTCAGGACCTCGGTTTTACATCTCATCTGAAGGACGGCACCTGTTTACAGTTTTTCCAGTGTCCCCGTCACTATACTGGGGCATTAGGACCCACATGGGCCACAGGGTGAGAGTTCCCCCTGCTGGCCCCACTAACACCTCTTCCAGCAGCAACCTTAGTTATTATTGTGAAGAATGAAAGAATATTAGGAACATGAAAAGGTTGAATGTTTTAAATGCGTTTTTTTACTGAAACATCCGCTACAGAGATGCGCACACACGTCATTACAAACGCACACCTGCACAGAGACGTCCTCAAGCGCCTTGTTCACAATTATGGGCTCCAATAGGAACAAAAAACGCCAGCCTGACAACTCGAGCATTCAAACCAAGAACCCAACACGTACTTACGTTGGTAGCCTGTGCAGAAAAGCAGAAAGAACCACAAGCCTTCTCTATTGGGAGGAAAAACACACACTCCCTCTCTCACACTCCTGATTTCCTTAAATAGCTCATTCTTCATCTCTGGCTCCTACATACAGTATAGCAGCACTCAGTCTGCTTTGAATAAGCCATAAATCTAAGATTTGTTTTATCTGTTCCTCTTGTCTAGGCCTAGAGCTGCTTTTCATAAAAGAGCTGTTTGCATAAATAGCTAGGGTTACAGCTGAAGACACCAGCTTCATCCCCCAGTGTGTTATACGTCGGGAGCAAGAGAAGAGGGCCAGGCCGTGCCATTTCATAGATTTTTCTTCTGAAAAGTCAGTTTCTCAGAGGCAGATTTAGCCCCTCATGCATTGTAGAGAGATAGACACGCCCGCGCGCGAACAGTTAGAGCTGCACCCTCACACAGAGTCAGACCCGCACAGACACGTCCTCTTGTTTAAACAAATACACAAACCTGACGGCGCTCACAATGATCCAGACACACACACACACACACACACACACACACACACACACACACACACACACACACACACACACACACACGACATCAGTAGTCACTCTCGCACACTGGACCCCAGCTCAGTCCTCACCTCCAGCTCCTGCAAACCGCTTCGAACAAACTGCATTAAGAAAATTAGGTTGCGTTCCGGTAGCAGGCCATCCTGGGCACCAGTGTGAGTTACACACTCATTTGTAAAAGCCCTTCCGCATCGTCGGGCATGCTTCACAGTGCTGGACCTGGGGTGTGGGTGCTGTCTGTGTGGAGTTTGCATGTTCTCTCCCTGGTCTGTGGGGGTTTCCTCCAGGTGCTCCAGTTTCCCACAGTCCAGGGACAGGCTGCCACTTTCACTGGGCAGTGCACCGTCACCGTGGCAGCATGGTGGGTCGGATCTGATTTCAGTCTTTATTTCCTTTTTTAGAGATCCTGTAACCAGGACCTGTTCACTGCCATGACGGACACAAGGAACAATAAAGCCGAAGTCTTGTTTCCCACAAGAAACAACAAAACCGAAGTATTGTTCGATGTGCCGGTACAAACTTTTAGGTTATATAGTCCTTCCTTGCTGCTTCAGACGTCATTCGGTGTTATGGTAAGGGGGGGGTCGTGGTATTTGGCCAGTTAAGAGACCCTGGCCAAATGGTCAGTTTAAGATTATGCCCCCTCGCATCTGGAATCCTTATCAGTTAACCCCCTTTCCTGCCATAAACCCCTGTTGCTTAGAAGTCTAATTTTCAGGCAGAACTGACTTAAGTTAACCCTATTTACATCTTGTCTCTTACTTCAGCCCTCTTCCATTTGCTAGTTAAAAGTTGTACAACCCATTTGTATGCGACAAAAGAAGCCAGTCTCTTTCCACCCGGTTTCGAACCAAGGGCCTTTCGCATACGAGGCGAACATGATAACCACTACACTACGGAAACAGTGGTAAGATGTGCCCAGCGGCCCAGTGCTGAGCTTCGCCAATGCGTTTCAGCTGCTTCCAGTGCCTTTATTGGAGTGCGCTGATGGACCGTGCTCTCTCTCCAGAGACCAGCACGCCTGTCATGGACGGAGCAGGAAAGGCGGTGCCACATTCTACAGCCCTCTCCACGCAATCGGGCTACTGAAGTGGAGAAAATCGCCTCTCCAGAAAGTGCAAATATCATAGAGGTAGAGGTAGGGAGAGAGGAGGAGTACAAATTCAAGCAGAGGCCTGAGTGGAGCACTGTCGTATGGCCCTGACATCAATCCCTCAACTCTCTGCATAAAGCAGTGTCTTATGGCCATAACATCCCACCCCCACCACTCTCAATGGAAAGCACTGTCGTATAACCATGACATCCCACCCCCACCACTCTCTGCATAAAGAAGTGTCGTATGGCCCTGACGCCCACCCCTCCACTCTCTGCGTTAAGCTGTGTTGTCAGGCCCTGACATCCCACCTCCGCCACTCTCTGCGTAAAGCAGTATCTTCAGGCCCTGACATCCCACCCCCGCCACTCTCTGTATAAAGCAGTGTCATATGGCCCTGACATCCCACCCCCACCACTCTCTGTGTAAAGAAGTGTCGTATGGCCCTGACACCACCCCTCCACTCTCTGCGTTAAGCTGTGTTTTCAGGCCCTGACATCCCACCTCCTCCATTCTCTGTGTAAAGCAGTGTCATATGGCCCTGACATCCCACCCCCACCACTCTCTGCGGAAAGCACTGTCATATAGCCCTGACACCCACCCCTCCACTCTTTGAATAAAGCAGTGACGTCAAGCCCTGACATCCCACCTCCGCCACTCTCTACGTTAACCCCTGTTAACTCGCTTGCTGAATGATCTCTCAAGAAATCCCTGGTGAGATACAACAGGTGTTTTCTTCAACAGCCACTAAAAGTCTGATGACCTTCTCTGGATTTCCTGAATATGATGTAAAATTAGTTCAAATCATTTGGTAGTTAACAGAACAAAATGCTTTGGAGGTACATTTAAAACAGCAGAGCAACACTGTAGCACTTCGTGTGTGACTGAGTTTAAATGTGTAAACCTGTCTCTCTATGAACACGAGCAAAGAGTTCTCACTCAACAGAAGATTGCGATGTGAGCACAATAATGTAAGACATCTGGTGATGCCAGGGATTGAACTCGGAACTTCATACATGAAAAGCACGCACTCTACCACTGAACTACATCCCCTATAGCACAGATGGTGGAACTGACTTAAAGATGTGCATATGTTCACTGACCACAATCCACCCTTCATGAATAATTGAAATGAATAATTTATTTTTATATCCAGTCACATGGGCGACGGTGGTTGATTCTTCAACGGGGGAGAACGTTTTTCTACCTCCTTACTCGACTGTCTTTCAATTATGTTTTCTTTGAAATCTTTTTGCATCTTTTAAGTGCTTGCGATTAAATTACGCATAGAAAAACAGCAGTACAGTTGATGTTCATGGACCGATGCACACAACTCCAGTGATAAAGCCGTCTGTAAATATTGTAGAAGAACGTTAAAGGGCGAAACAACGCTCCAACCACGGGAATGGTAACAAGAAGGATCGTGTTCTTATTTAATATGTGCTTTTGAATTGCCTTGTCAATACACACAGGCTTTAGAGATGGACAAATAATTTACAGTGGTGTTTGTAAACAAAGATGGAACATGTTTTTTTCTATACCAGGAAGAAAGGAGCAGAGTCTTAAACTTTAAGAGACAGAAACAATACCTCATCACAGCTAACACTAATTAAAACAACATCACAACAGAAGAGTGAAGCCTTGGGTGAATCAAATTAGTTTTCATTGGTCGTCTGTGTCTTCATAACTTTGTAGGTGAGAGAGAGGATTGCGAAAATGTGCGGGTGCTTCTTAGAAGTGTGTTGGTAGTACAGGTGACTTCCAAATAATTGAGCCGGGTTTTAATCCCGGCCAGTGCATCCCCAAACCTTTTCAAGATAATCATTTATCCGGTAGCACATCTCCTGAAACTAACATTCGAGGTAGGAAGCGTGCTCTTAAACACCAAAACACTCAAAAAGGAAGAAGCAGATCTCTGTACACAAGACAGTAGTGCGATATTAGAATTTCTGAGTTCTTGATGGATTCAGGCTCCTTCTCAGAGGTCCTTGCTCGCCAAATAACTTTACATCTGAGGAAGAGCACCACGGAAAAAAAACCCAACTCAACAAGCGAGCGTGTTGGTTGCTCTTGCTCTTAATGCAAGGAGCTGTTTTTTTTTCCTTGCAATAATCATTATTAACCAAAAACAGTAGCACAGGTAAGTCGCATTTGTGATTATGTCACTTCTCTGCTTCAGCAAGGTCAATAAAAGACTCTGAAAGTAGTAAAGCAAAACTGAACTCAAAATCATATTAGGAATTCTGAGCGATATCTCCATACAGGTAATCCAATAAGAACGTTGAAATATTTGAATATAATCTCTCTATATATTTCGCTGCTTTTTACCCGGAGTAAAACTATTGGATTGAAGGAATGCTAACCGCTGGGTTAAAATGTATAGTTGTTATTTGGAGAAATCTGTAAACTCGTGATCTTATATGTTTTAAAAGACAGCACAGGGAAAAACGACAGTGCTGATTATTTTCCAGAGACAGAGCACTGATGACCTCTCCGAGCTGATTGATAAAGCCCACCCAGTGGATACTCTAGCAGAACGTCAAAGAACATTCACCTTTGTATCCAAAGAAACGACAGGAACAACATCAGGAAGCACAATCAATTCCCCTTTTAAATCTTTCCTGTAAGGTATGGTATGTGAATCCATGAAGTTAATCCTCTGATCTCTTTTGATCACGAACAAAGTATTTCTGATGGAGCGCTATGTTCAAAGATTTAATAAGCTTTACCCCTGCCAACGATTCGGCGTGAAGAATTAAAAGTTTCACAGACAAAAGCAGCTCACCACCACAGCCAATATTAAATGTACTTGCCGGTACACTATCATGTGCACTGCCTCAAAAGTGATCTCGGCAGACGTTGTTCCCTACATAAAGCTGAACGTGCCAAAGAGAATTTCTGTTGAGAAAGCAAAATATTTTTTCTGCCTTGATGTTAAGCCTGTCTTTTAGAAAGTCTATCTCTAAACACCTCCCGCAGCCTAACAAAAAGCGCTTTTACTGATTGTATTGCAGGTCTTAAAACATTAATATTTGGCAGCAGTGGGATTCAAACCCACGCCCCCAGAGAGACTGGAGCTTAAATCCAGTACCTTAGACCACTCAGCCACGCTACCTTCCTCCATACCCATCTTCACATTGCTGGCTTGGACTAGGGGGGGCTTCAGCTCTTGTCGTCAGATCTAATGATATCATGACATGTGGAAGTGACTGCACCTTCATCTTCCGAGATGCTTTCAATAACAAAAACGCTACTTTCACTGGCACAAACACAGCAATAATGAAGGTGGTGGGATTCATCCTTTGTGCTGTTTGTAGGGGTGCAACTCTACGGTGATCTGCTGACTTGAAGAGCAAAAATCAAAATCCTCTGCTATTACTGTTGCTTTTTTCATAGTTTCTTCAAATCCTTCATTTGAACGTAGATTTTGAAGGATATTGATGATAATACCACATAAATTGTGGTTTTCTTGTGATCGCCAATTTTATTCAAATAACAGCCTTTTTTACAGTTCCTTGCGTGTTTCACAAGGTATAATAGCCCCCTTCGCATCCTCAGCTAACATATTTTAAAATTACAATAGCTTATACAGCATGCATGTTTACATTTATATTAAAATTAAAGTAAATATACAAGAATACATACAGTGCTAACCCAATAATTCTTGTCAGGTTCTGCAACAAATCTGCGTTGTTATTTTAACATGTTTCAGCTGAGGGTTCAACAGGAGTATAAATGAATTTTCCCGCCAGCCATTCAAAGACCAAATTCCATGAGTGAACATTATTTTCTCAGATGTTGCCGGCATTGGACTTTGCCGGTGGTATTGAATTATGTCCACAACTTTTGTAGTAGTTCCTTCTTGAAATTCGACACGTGCAAAGCACTCGTAATATCATAGGTGTTAAAGTTCGCTGAGTCTATTCGAGTCATGGTGTGTATCCCTGCCTATCATTGGGAGACGGGTAACTTTTTTACACTCAGATTCCAATCTTCAATGCTTTGTGTGAGAGCTTACATAACTTTCATTTTCTCACAATTTCTGACGATTGTTCCAAAGGGGCACCCTGTCAATTCCGAATACTTTTCAAAAATCTGCCTGCATGTTTGATTATTGTCATTTCATTTAGAAAAAGTTCAATATTGATCATAACTAAAGAAAATAATGATCACGAACAAAAAAGGGATAAAGATGCAAGTCGATCTTGAATCAGAGCTGGGTGAAACGGGCTTCTGTTCTGATATGGTTGTATGAGAAACAGGAGGAATCGCCAATCTCCTATAGAACATGAGTTGAATCAGGAGTGAGACATTTAGTATACTCGTGCATATGTCAACGCCTGACCTACATCGTAAAACTAACATTAAGTTGTCAGAGACATTCATTTATATACAAACAAGAGACAGACCAAGTAATAATTCTACATTAGTTCAGGTGGATAAACTTGAACTAACTAACTAATAAACCTTTTAATAATTCTACATTAACGTGTCCTACATTGATCAGACTAATTGACATGGTCTGATTCAGAGCCTGTGCAGTTCGTGCTAATTACAACAAGGACAGTTCTGATCCCTCATCACCGAACTGAACACAAGTTCAGCTGTTCTCCAGTTTTGTTACGCATGGTTTTTCATTGCAATTGAGTTCAGAGCTGGAGCTGATCTCCAGACAGTACAGTGTTTTGGGTAAGTTGTCGAAATTCGCATGAGGCTGCAGACAACTTACCCAAAGTGTTTTCTATAGCTTTCAGGTGGAGTTCATTTATATCAAACAACGTAAGTGGTATAAACGCAACAAGCCAGACGGCAGTCCAACTTATAATTTTCTGACGCGAGGCCTGACGCGTTATTCATTATGCCACTGACCCTGCTATTGTAGTGCTAAAAAACACGTTTTCTACATTTATGTCTGTTCACTCTAAAAACTCTAAAAAGGACAAAGGGTTTGTGTGTCCCGCTAAAATTCCGCTTCATTTCGAATGCAAATAAAAACCGTTTTGTTCCAAGAAATCATAGATTTGTCACATCCTTCATACTATACTTCTCTCTTGTATTAGTAAAGCATTTTGATTTAAACTGAACAATATATGAAAGGTTTCATCTATACACTTACACATAATAAGTATACGAATAAATACTCGGAAGAAGCCGCAGCTCAGGTATTATAGAGATTTAAAATCGGATCGGAGGATTTAGAGTCCAGACTGCAAACCAACAGCTTACATAAGTCTTTTATAGAACCCTTTTGATTTCCTCTACTTTGTCCCTGTGATGTCATTGTCCTGCTCGCAGCCGAGCCCGACACACGTCTGGTTTCTGTCGCTTGACGCACACCCTGCGGTCCATGCGGGTCCTAATACCCCAGTACAATGAAGGGGACACTAAACTGTAAACAGGTGCCGTCCTTCGGCTGAGACGTAAAACCGAGGTCCTGACTCTCTGTGATCATTCAGGAGAATGGTGGTGGTGGAGGGGAGTCCCCATTACCTGTAAAGCGCATTGAGTGGAGTATCCAGAACAGCGCTATATAAGTGTGCGTAATAATAATAATAATTATTATTATTGTAATGTAAAATGCAATAAAAAATAAAAAAATATCAAACTTTGATTCAAAATAGATTAATGTAAAAACTGATAAAGCTAATGCTTTTTTCAGGGCTATAGCTGTAGCTGCGAGAAGGTTAAAAGCGCACAAGTGATCTGTCTTTCGTCAAAGTAATTGCCGGAGCAGTAAGACGCAGAGCACCATCCAGCAGCTGTAGACGATGTTCGGGGAAGAGCTAATTCTGTTTTTAGCACAGGGAGTGAGAATGAGCTCAGTCCGGCTCCGAGCAGAATCCATCCTGGTTTGGTTACAGTGCGCCTGAGGATCTTTGGATCGCAACGTAAAAAAAACAATTGCTCACATCGTGTGACTTCCACGACAGGAAGGAAAGATATCACTTAAAAAAATCAGAACTGAAGATTTGGATCCTGGGCCTCAATTTGATCAAATTATTAAAATAATAATTATTAAAATATCAGATTGTGTTTCTGCAACATTTCGTGCACAGTACGCCATTTTTATCTAAAAATAAAACAACAGTCACAACGAGAGCTTTATACGCAGTCTGGGGTATATTCCCTTTTTATATTTTTGCCACTTTATATCGAACCTGTTATACTCCCAGAAGTGCACAGTAGATTGTACTTAATAAAAATTTACAATTCACCACTGGTATAAACACATGTGTGCCGTGTTTGCCTTTGTAAGCATTTGTTTAAAAAATAAGTTCACAATACGATAAAAACACAGAAAGCACAAACTTTATAATACAACGATACAAAATCAATACCAAATCATTATGCCAATTAAGTACCTATCCTTTGAAAACAGAGAACATCTTTATATCTACAAAAAACTTGACATTTGTATGTATTTTTGAATTACAAAGCAGACAGAGTAGTCCCTTAATTCAAAG
Source organism: Lepisosteus platostomus (assembly GCF_059453375.1). Classification (NCBI taxonomy): domain Eukaryota; kingdom Metazoa; phylum Chordata; class Actinopteri; order Semionotiformes; family Lepisosteidae; genus Lepisosteus; species Lepisosteus platostomus. Next base: position 64,143,798 of record NC_142615.1, on the reverse strand, counting down.
ATCGGATCTTGGCCAAAACAAGACAATCAGACGTGGGCTGAATTCGGAACAGGAACCTCTACTTCGTCGTTTATTGAACTTTTGATAAATGTCTGAATGAAACAGATTCGCTTTTTTAACTCTTTGATTAAAGTACACAAAAAGCACCTTCCTTCGAGCCGGAATCGAACCAGCGACCTTAGGATTCCCTACTAATTCCCCTACACTCCTCCGCTCGACCAACTGAACTATCGCAGGGATGGCGGTAGGCTCTCTGGCACATACTGCCCAATGGAGTGAAATGTATAAACTTCCAGGGATATTACAAAATGTTTGATGGGCCATCAATCATTCCAGGCGGAAATTGACTCCTTTTTTTTCTCGAGGGATCATATTAAACATTTCATTAGTATCGAGAGGAGGATCACCATGAGACACAAAACAAATAGTTTCTTTCTGTCTTTATTAGAAAGTAGCGTTTGTGCTACATTAATAATATTTTCGTGGAAATAAAGAAGTTTCGAAATGTGGTTTTGAGTTAAATATTAGCGTGTTCATGTAATTAGTTTGTGTTTGTCATTACTATATATATATATTGCCATGTTACTAGAATTTGTAACTGAAGTTTACTAGTTGTGTTTTTTATGATGGTTAGACATTTGTTGATTACAATATTGTATATAATGTATAATTTGAACTACATATTTTTCAGGTGTGAATAGTTGTATATTTTAAGAATAAATTTCTAAAATAAATCATTGGCTTTATTTACTAGTTTCTACACCTATAAAAATCTTTCTTTGATGTATAATAGACCTTTAACTATATATGTATAGTAGTCTTCTAAATTTATCCGTATAATAAACTACAACCATTTATGTATAATAAACATATAATCAATTTCATTCTAGACCAGTTACGGAGCACAGTTACTCGTGTGGTATGCGTTCAATAGTCGTATATTCTACATCTTTTGCGCACTGGGATGTGCCGATTTTAACTTGGCAAACCAAGATACACATTTTCTAATGAAACCTTAATTAAAAGACAGTTTGTTTCTCGAAAGCGTGTTATGTAAAAAAAAGAGAAAAACGAAAATATATGGATGGTAATCTTTCAAAGCTGAAGATTTTACTTTTGAAAAATTGACATTTTATGTACTGTATGCAGATGCATTCGCTGGTTTTAGAACTTTGCTGTACTTCCTGAATCATTTTCAGTATTATAAAGTGGGTGTAGATTTTTCTTTCAGGTTAGGACGCGAGTGTGTACATGTGTTTGATTTTCGTTTCACTGATTCTCATTGAAGATTTGGGAATTAACGACGAAAGAATCAGTTGCCTCGGAAAGCAGAAGGTTTGGTTCTCAACGATATTGAAGACACGCCCATGTAGAGCAGCGGGTGATGATTTGTGCTATAAAAGACCAAGTGCTCAAAGTGACGTCTGCGTTTACCGTTTAGACTTTTCATCTCGGGCGCACTTTTAGAAAGCAAAGATAGAGCAGTTGTGTTGAATCACATTATAACAGCTGTCAGCAGAGTGGCGCAGCGGAAGCGTGCTGGGCCCATAACCCAGAGGTTGATGTATTGAAACCATCCTCTGCTATGTACACTTTATGCACGATTGATAAGCATACCATCAGTTTAATGAAGTGCATTAAAACTGTTTTTTTTTCTCTCGTGTGTATGAAAGCTTCACACTTAAGGTACTCTTTCATCTTTACCAATAGCAGATGCCCAAATGTATCTTTGGTTGTTCTGCGATCCTTCATAGTTTCCTCAATTCCTTCAAATGAACATCCATATCAAAGCAATTATGTATATATATTACAATTAAGGTACATATTAAAAATATCAACGCACATTTGTATAATGCTCATTTAATAATGATTGTCAAGGATTGTCAAGTTCTCCAACAAATCTGTGTTCTAATTTTAAAATATTTTTGCTAAGGATACAACGGGTGTATAAATGAATTCTCCCAACAGCCAGTTAAAGAAAAATTCCACACGTGAAGATGGTTTTCTTGGACATTGACTTAGGTACTTATTTGTTTACTTGTTGTAGTTGCACACGAGTAAAACACGAAGATTTCCTGCCACATTCAAGAGGGTTTGCGAAGAAATCCCTTCGATTTTTAGCGGAGATTTTGTTTACATCATCACAATCTGAAGCACGTCCCTGAGTACGTTTGACCCACCAGCCCTTTGTTTAACAGCTGCACAGGGACACATTCCCGTTGCTTTTCACAACTCACATGTTTGTAGTAAAAGAAAATAAAATACTGTCATTTTCTTGCCAGCTGGCAGTATTTCTTCTGCACTGACCAGGAGTAACCAAGAAGTTCATTTCATCTTTCGCAGGCTGTAATCTACAGAAAAGGAAGTGAATACTTGTATTAAGCTAAATCAAGCCGACGGAGTTGCACTGCTGTTGTTTTTCTCCACTTTTCGTTAAAAGGAGAAAAAATCACTGGCATTTTTTGGAAGCATTTCTTCTGTCCTGAGAAGCAAGATTTGTATTTTATCTTTCAGAAGTTGTATGAATTTCTTGAAGTTCAGAAACAAATTGTTCCAGAAAAGAAATGAACACTTGCTTCAAAGTAAATCAAGACGTATGTGTCTCTTGCTGTGTGTGCTCTTATCTGTCCATCTCTCGCTCCTCTTCTCTCTGGCAGTCTGTGTAGAGTATCTGAAGGGGATGTAACACCACTTGGAAAAGAAGAAAAATTCTCAGGAAAAATTCTCAGGCAGAATAAAAAATCATTATTCTCTTCTCAGTCAGATTCACAGCTCAGACTCACACTCAGACAGGATCTCAACTCCGTACTGCTCTCTATCCTCACAATCCAGAACTAGAAGATATTCAGACAATCAGTGCTGCTACATGAACAATATCAGACAGAACAGCCTGGACTCATGTCACATTTCCCCCTTTTATCCTTCCTCCCAGCCCTCTTAGAGACATAAAAGACCTCCTGGTTCTCCTCTCTGTGAACTGGGCTCAGGGGTCACTGATCTGGCAGTTGTGGGCTCTGTTCCAGGTTGAAAGCAAGAAGGTTCTATTAACGCTTTCCAGGACTTCCAGCCCTTCAGTATTACTTTCTTTACTGTATGTCAGCCTCCCAAAATGTTTATAAATGTTTTATAACACATATGAGTGTGGAATTATCTTATTATTTATATATAGTATTTATGTAATAAACACCAGTAGTGACACTATGATCAGTATATTGATTATTTGTAGCCGATGGTCCGATGGTCGTGTCTACAATAGTGACCATTTGACCAGTCTGTAGCTCTGGGCAGTGGGACTCAGATCACACAGAAGACCCGTCTGTGTGTGATTCCATACCAGCCCTGGGATTCAGCTACTCTCACAAATGTCTCACAGACCGTCTTATAAATTTACAATTAGATGAAGTCATGTAACAGTTTTACAGATAATTTAAATAATCAGACAGCAGTTTTGGCAGTGGATACATCTCCACATGGGGAAAAGAAACTGAAATATATGTGCTCACTGTGAAGTAGGAAGAGGTGGTCAGACAAGCAAAACAACTTTGCAAATAATGTGAAGTGACATTGTTTTGTGTCAATCAGCTCACAGATTTCGCTTCATGTGCCTTAAGCTGTGCAATTTGTATGGTTGTTGAATGAGATTGGTTTCTTCACAAGCCCAGTCAATTGCCCAGCTTGCCGACGCACACCTTCATGAAGACTCTCTTTAAGATTTCATTGTCAAGTCGCCTCCTTTGCATACAATAGTAGCACCGACACTAAGAGAAAGGATGAGAAATGGCGTTTATCAAGCGATTGCAGTGTTTGTTTGACTGAGGATCCTTGTGTGCTGAACTGGCCTCTGGAGAAGTGTAGTGCAGTAAAACAGAAGGTTTGTGTCACTCAAGATTGTTACAGAACAGAACAATACAATTACAATACTTTTGTGAGAGTAAATATTACTGGTGCATCACAGTTCTTATAATGGTGAAAACAGGAGCACCTTCTCTACATTTTTGACTGAAGTATTTAAACGGAAAGAAATAATATCACTATGCAATTCATAAATGCAATTGAGCTCCTCTAAATGTTCTAGTCTGATGAAACAATGTATAGAATTAGGTGACAATATCGGAATTAATTCAAATGCACAAGATTAATTTTCAGCAACAAAAAAAGTGCTCGGAAATATTTTACAAGAATGAAACCTAACATTCACCTAAATAAACATTCACCCTCTACATAAGTAGAGAACAGTAGGACAGAAGGTTAGTGTCACTGGACACTGCATCAGAGAGGCCGATCTCTTCTCCCTCATTATGCAGGCTTACCCACTCATGATGAACTGTCCTCCAGTGATACTCAGCTGCCATCATCGACTCAGACATGACGTTCATGTACATATTATACCTTAATATGGCACTGCGTTACAATAATTTGATCAAAACAACTGGTGAAAAAATAATAATCAAATATTTCTTTCCTTCTTTTAGTAAAGATAAAGACTTTGTCCAAAAAAGAAGCATTTATACCTTTCCTCTCCTACCAGCCCTTACAAGTCACCCAGTTTTTAATTTAGAGCTGGATTAAAGCTCTAGTCTCTTTGGGGGTGTGAGTTGGAATCCCACTGCTGCCAAATATCTCCAACTATCTCAGTGTTAAGAAGCAAAAAACACACATTTGCTGCAGAAGTAACAGGAGAATTTGTGCCATTCAGCCTTATAGCGTGATGTCATTTTCTCATGCTCATTTTTAGATGCTTGTGATCGAATCTATGATTCTTATGAGTGTGCCCTCCATAAAGGTAGCAGATATAACGTGCCACGTTTTCAGAGAATCGCATTAAATACAGTTCAGAAGAAGGCGACAAAGTGTCCGCTAGGCAGTTCAGCGATTTCAACAGTGTTCTCTGTTGATTAGGTCCAGAATGACACCCGTTACAACACACAGTGTCAGGCATCAAAAAGACTTCCCAAAACCCTGATCCTCTCCTTGATCCGGTGATGGCATCCAGACATTTCCTGCAACAAAGCCAGGATACGATCTTCAACAACACGAGTGAAAGGCTAATTCCCAACCTTTGCAATCCTTTGCAAAGAAGGACCGCATGTGCTCAGTGTTAAATGCACTGTTCATTATTATTAATCATAATAATAATAATCTTTACATTATATAGTGCCTTTAAAGGTGGCTTTCCAAAGCGCTTTACAGAATGAAACCAATAAAGTTAAAAAATACACAAGATAAGCAGGATGAGAATACACAGTTAGAGGAGACAATAGATGGTGGTATTAAATACAGTAGGAACAGAGGGGTAAAGAATAGTTCATTAAAGGCTCTTCTTTGTCAATTCAATGAAATGTTTCAGAAATGCTGAACGATTGATGTGTTTCACGCGCAGCGCGGGCTCTCCTTTGCTTACAAATATTTTTTTTCCACCAATTTACTCAACTACGATTTTTGCTGAGCATTTTGTTTGATTGCTTCCTATTGTATACTGCACTGATTTCTGTATTGTTCAATTTCCCTGTTGATTTTAATTTCTTGTTTTCTAAGACAATCAGACCAGCTGTTCTGACCATACCTTGCACTGGAGCCACTCTTTTCTTTCCAAAGGCGTGGAGAGAGATGCTACTGCAGGTAACACCCCATGAGAAACATCATGAGCATCTGTAAAAGCTCTCTACCTGCCCGCTCCCCACACCGACGTGTGTGAGCAGGGATTTAAAGGGACATTTTGAAGTGTAGAAACATTTTATTGTTACATACTTTTTCTGTGCAGTTAGTTCTCCTTCAACTCCGCCCAACAACAGAGGTCAGTTTTAATACAGGAGTAAAGGCACATTGCACATCTGCAAAACATCACATACAGGTTTAGGGAGAGCTACATCAGTGATTGGAAGGTAGGAAGTTTCGGGTCACTTTTTTATTATAGATTCAAGCAGCCCTGAATACCTTTTCAAGAAACATTTCAGAATCCCAGTCACGTCCAGTATGATTGCTACACAGGTCTACAGTATACAATCAGAATACTGTTTGTGCGTTATATAAAACACACCGCCCAAAGTATTTCTAAAACAGGAATTACACGTTTCTGAATGCGCGCTCCTTTATAAATAAAATAAAAGGTCTGAAGCCTGCTCCAAAGAAGCACTATATTCAGAGCTGACAAAGAAGTGATAGGAAACATCTCGGAAAACGAAGGTGCAGTCATTTCCAAGCATCGCACAACAAGAGCTGAACCCACCCGACGTTCTCCAAAAGAGTAAGGTGTTGGGAGTGTGGCTGGGTGGTCTAAGTGCTGGGTTTGTGCTCCATTTTCTTCGCTGGGTTAGGTTTGAATCTTGCCGCTGCTAAGTGTTGGTGGGTTAAGACCTTCCTTCTATTGCGAGTTCAATGGGTAAAAGCTTTGCTTGACAGTCTGTCGAGAGACTGAACTAGGTGTTTCAAGATAGTCTTTGTCAGCTTAACATCAAGGCATAAAAAAGCCTCATTTTGTGTTCCCAACAGCAATGCTCTTTGGTCCCTTCAGCATTATGCAGGGAACAACATCTGCCGTGATCACTTTTGAGTCAGTGTGAATCGTAGTGTGCCGCAATTGTTTTTTAAATTGGTTTTGTAGGCATGGTGCATTTTTCTGTGAAACTTGAATGCTGTGCTTTTTCACGCAGAATCATCGGCAGGAGCAAAGCTTATTCAATCTTTGCGCACAGCACTCCATCAGAAATACTTTGTCCAAGTTTTGAAGAGATTGTGGGATTCTCTGCACACGTTCACATTGCGTACCTCAGACAACAACACCATTCGATGGGAAGTTGATTCTGCTTCTTGCAGTTGTCCCTGTGGTTGCAGTAGTTACAAAGTTGCACTTTCCTCCACCTTCTGCTATAGTATTCACTGGGTGAGCTTCATCATTTGGCTCAGAAAGGTCAACTGTGCTTCGGAAAAAATCAGCTGCAGTGTCGTTATTTTGTCGGTGAGTATGGCTGTCTTTTAAAGCACATGAAAAACACGAGTTTGTGGATTTCTCCAAATAGCAACGAATTCAGTTGTGCAGTGCTTTACTGCTTTCAGAGGGTCTTTTATCAACGCTGCTATAGTAGAGAAGTGACATAATCACAAACACAGCCATTTGTGCTGGCTGTTTCTATCACATGATTTTAACTAATTTATCATCATCTCCAGGAGAGCACCTCGCACTGCTCACTGAGCTGATGTACAGTATGTGCCCATTTCTCAAAAATTAAATATCATCTGAACTGATTTTTTCTATTTTAAATGCTTTCCTACTCTTTTAATATTTCAGTTAAATCTTGAAGTACTTTCCATTGATATTAATCCTAGTCCCGATGAACGATTCTTGGACATGGTGTACCTTGAATAATGTTCTTATAGGTTCCAGTTTGGAAAAGTGCGCTCTCCAGAAGCTACCGAAACCTCCAATGGTCACACAAAGCTTAATGCAATAGCAACGTTTGGGGTTGAAAAAGAATATTACTTGCTATGAATACGAACACTGTTACAGGAGGCGCGTAAGGACTATTTTAGCTCAGATCATCAATTTATCTTACATTTCTACTCCATTAATATCGCTATTGAGTGCTAAAGGTAGGTCCTGGCAATACTTCATGAGATCTTCTTAAGAAAACTTAAAAAAATAGATTTCCAGTGCTGAACAAAAAGTAAAAAATATCGATTATGTGCAACTGATAAAATCTCTCTTCCAGGGATGTTGTAGCCACATGCAAATTACTTTATCAGCTTTAAAAGTTTCTTTTGCATTTATAAGACGATCAGCATGACACTCAAAACATACCTGTATTCAGTAAGCGCTGAGTCTGCTGGCTGAGCAAGTTGCCTCCTCTACACACAATAGCAGCCCTGAAGCTAAGATAAATGAAGAGAAATTGCTTTTATTGGGCACTTTTCATATCCGATGAGCTTGACATCTCCCAAGGGCGATGGAGTTTTTTTGCGACACTGCTTTTCCCTTTTTTCTTCTTTCTGTACTCTGATGGAAAAAAAAAAGAGAAATCATGTAAGGGAAAAATGTATTTTTTTTCATGGAGAAAACCTGCACCAGGAAATGTTTTGTTTTGAAGAAGTGATTTAACATGATACATGACCTAATTTACTGGAGTAAATGCTCACACTGCAAGGTCTGCTTTACTACAAGAGAGAAGTAGAGTGAAAGATGTCATAATTTCACTGCGTTGTTCAAGAAAACATCTTTTTCTTTGAATTCTAAATCAATCAGAATTTCAAAGTGACACACAAACCCTTTGTCTGTATTAAAGAGATGATATTTTAAAACTGATAAAAATGTAGAAAACACGTTTCTCACTTAGAAATTTTAGATGGGATGGTGTATTACTAGTTGCAGCGCTGAACTTACCATGGTGCAATTCAGTTACATGATTGGCCAGTGGTTTAATGGATAACGCGTCTGATTTTGCATCATGAGATTGTAGGTTCGACTTCTACCGGGTTCGTGTGTTTTTAAATCAGGCTACTCAGAAATAGATGTCCATTATGTGAATGAACCGCACCTGAAAGCAAACGTTGGTCAGGTTTCCTTCTTTCCAGCATGAAATAGCAAATCGTTACAAAAAGCACCAGCTAATGTCCAATAGCATTTTAATTAACATGAATATACTGTAAGGTCTTGGTACATGGGATTGGATTTCATCCACAATTTAAAAAAGGGCAAATTATATTTACAGGCTTCAGACACTTTTTAATACAAAAGTGACCTAAAACTCTGTAACTTTCAGGTTAGTTTGAACCTGTAATGAAAAAGGGGCCTGAAACTTCCATTCTGTGATGTAACTGTCTCTAAAGTCGGACGTGATGTTTCACGGATGTGTAGTGTGCCCTTTCTCTTGTCGTGTTCAAAATGACTTGCTGTGTAATTTCCTGAATGCGTGTTCTGTACTGCTCTGTTATTTCATTTAGATTATCTATGTGGTGTACAGATAAAACCAAACTGCATGGTATAATTTCCGGGTTCGGCACCAGCTGAACCTGAACATACATCAGCCAATCTCGACATGATTTGAACACACAACCTTCTGATGTGGTATCAGATGCACTACCGTTGCACCACAAGGTCACTCCCCGTAAGTGCTTTTAATTCCCCCAAGGAGAAAAATCAGCGTCCCTGAAAAAGATTTTTTTTTCATTCTCTCCTGTGAGAAGCGTCGCTCTTCCAACGAGGGTCTCTTCTTCCCAGACCACAGATTATTCTTCCTGTCCGGCTCTCATACAGAGAACAGACACACTGTCTCCACTAATGTGTTTACTACATCTATAGATCTGACCCCCTTACAGCCCTGATATTCCTGGACAGGATCCCATATTGAGCAGTATTTCTCGCGTTGTGAACTTACAGTGTGTACACAATGTACTTTATACATAAAGTAAGTGTTTTCGTAACTCTTGGACGTTTTGTGAAAATATTACTGGCATGTCAAAATCGCCCCCTCAACTGAACAGTTCCACCCCCCTCAGTTTTGGATAAAAGGTTTGGATAAAAAGTTTTTGAACACTTTCACTTACTGAACTTGAGCCGTAAAAAATAGTTGTACTTTGTCAATACTAACCCCGAATTCACAGTTACTACATCAGACTGTTTGATGTGCAGGGGGCTATCCATCCAGGAACAGCACGTTACATAGTGTCTATGTTTTGGGGTGTCAACATTATTATGACCTTATTTGCTCAGGTGGACCAATGGCTTGCAGTAGTTTATCCTTATACTTACAATCGTTATATAACTAGGACTGTAGTTATAGAAGTTTGTACTTTCTGTTGGTTTTACAATGATTTCTTAATGATTCAGAACCTCGTTACTGTTGATGTTGTTGCAAAAATGAACACATATGGTTGATGCTCCAGACAAAAATAATCACGTGAGTTCTGATGAACGTGGAACTGTTCTTCATCACTAAATACCAGATTGCTTGTCGTTATCTTCTAACATGAAATACTAATCAGTGGCATGCTTACGAGAATTCACTTGGATGGTTGCAACGGCTCCGTTTAAACCAAAATATCACTGCCCCCCTCAGGATTTCAGACCCCCCCCTACAGATCATTCCCCTGGCGCCAGTCCTGGGTATAATGATGAACATAGCTGCCTTGCAAGCAGTGAATCCGGGTGTGATTCCCACCTGACCCATCGACAAACCTTTTCCAATGAATCTTTGATCGATTTAAAAAAGTCTTGAAGCTGGTAGGCTAGGGAAGAAGCACTGTTTGAGTGCACTGAGGAAAATGTGCTACTGTGCTGTGCTGCTCCAGTAGCGCAATTGGTCAGGTTGTGGTGCTTTTGTAGTGGAGTCATACCAAGGTTGTGAGCTCAATCATCACGTGGAGTAGGTTCCGTTTTCAGCTGCAGAAACGTGCTGTTGAATTTAAGTTGGTTCTTGTGTTACTTTTTCCTCTCAATGGAGCTGTATTAATGCAGGCACACCTGCTTCCATGTCAAGTTATTTTATCATTGCTCACAAACCAACACACTGCAGACACCTCTGATATTGTCACTGTTTGTGGGCCACATGTTCCTGCTGTCAGCCTACCATGATCATACACCTATAGAAATATTATTGCTGTAGTACAGGAGCGAAGAAACGAAACGAAAGCACACCAAGTTTAAAAAGGTCAAAATGTGTCAAAGCCCTTCCTCGAGGAGGATGGGGTTCAAACCTACTTGTGTAGAGTATCATGTACTAAGAGAAGAGTGCTTTAACCACTAGGCCACCTCCATACACACTTTATCCCCCTCCGGACATGAGTTGGCCTCTTTCCCCATACTCAAGGGTAATTTTCCTCTTCCACCTACAATTTCAACATTTACCTTGCGAGATGTCAAACCACAGAGCCTGTGCTGCGCTTCAGTGTTAGCTGTAGTGGACAGCCCATTGAACATAAAAAGCATATTGAACTCCTTTGACATAAGCCATTTCTCGTCACTTGCTCAGCGAGCAGGCTCAGCGCACACTGAATGCAGGTGTCTCAGAGCAATTGAGATGTGTCCAAGTGGCTGTAAAAGGGATATCTGATGCCAATGCCATGGCTTAGTTCTCTGGTTGGAGTATTCTCGGTCGCATTTAATGGCAACGTCATGGCAACGTCAGCTCAAACCACCAAATGGAGACGGGCGTGCCGACAAGCTGACCCTGCTGATGCAGGATTAACACTAGGATGCGAGAATGCTGTGGCTTAGTTGGTTAAAGCGCCTGCCTAGTAAACAGGAGATCCTGGGGTTGAGTCCCAGTGGTGCCTGTCTTGCCACACAGTTTATCATTATGGACAGCAACATGCTTCTACATTAAATTTAATGGAAGTGTTCATTTAATTTTTGGAGCAACTTGTTTTTAAAAAAATCCATACAAATTGCAAAAGATAAAATACTCATCTGTTTTGTCAGTGCAGAGGAATTACTGCCAGCTGGCAAGGAAACGAAAAAGATTTTTTTGTCTTTAGCCAAAAACCTGTGAATGTAGAAGAAAGGTGATGTGCGTTAGTTTCTATGGCACAGTCAGTCACCGTATCCTTCAGTTAAACATAACGTTGGTAAATCAAAAGTCCCCAGAGACGCATTTCAAATTAATCCGACCTCAACACCGTCTCCCCTAAATGTGATGGGGTTTCTTTGGATGTCCTTAAGCATCCTGATAGTTGCAGAGATTTCAAACTTTTGGCACAAGTCAAACTACAAGAAGTTAATAATTGAGCGCCTAAGTCAATATCACGGGAATGTGACTATGTAAACTTAAATAGTATTCAAAATATTGCAATTTTGTTGTAGTTTAAAAAGATATTTTAGCTGGGGATCCTCAAATGATGAGGGTAGAAAAGAGAACTATTCGACACCATCAGGAGTGCTTAACGTGATAAAAGTGTTTTTTAATCACAAAGTGAAAATAGTGAATTTGTCTTTCACTTAGGCGTTCATTAAAAGCTCATTAAACAATGAAGGAGAGGCTCGTGTTCCGAATTCTCTTCGTGTCTCATTGTCTTGCTTTGATTTTTAAAATGTAAACTGTTGGCTATTCACTCTTCCTAACACAATTAAAGAGCCGAGTTTAGTTCAGAGGTAAAGCATCTCATGCATCGTTTTCTATCACCAGCATCTCCACTCTGGATTTCTTTTTAAGCGCGATATCTTTTCTGTGATTTCTTTCGTTTGAATTCCCTCATGTGTGAATTTCAGCGCGACACATAAACTCGTTTGTCTGTTTTAAAGAGATGCAATTTTTAAAACAGACAAAATGAAAGACTGTTTAACTAAATACACATAGAAAACGTACACCTAATTGAGAAAATTTGGACTGGGGCGATTTATTATTGTAGCGGCACAAGCTCACAGTGGTGCAATTGAGGAATGCGGTACAAGGGCCAGTGGTACACTGGATAACGCATCTGATTATGGATCAGGAGACTGTAGGATCATAATGCTCTTAAACCCAGTACCATAACCGTAGTGTGTTCAGTCCTACACAACCTTTCTATCGACTGAATAAGCCTCCTGTTCCATCTCCATCTTCTTCCCACACATTCCGGCTATTTCAGCACCGTTATTGTGGGACCACAGTCACAGATACGTAAGGGACACTATTCTGAAGAACCGTCTTAAATAAATAACGTTGCAAAAGGTAACAATAAGGGTTTCTTAATGTAACCTTACATTTGGCCGTACAATACAATTTTCTGTACCCTCAAAAAACTAAAAAAAAAATATTACTGCTTTCTCCTGAGAAAAACAAGTTTAGTGTCAAATCACAATAAATAATACAACAATTATACTAAATTAACACCCAGATATGACAACACACAGCTATGACAGAACACATTGAAGACTTAAAAGCCCTTTAAATTTTTATTTCCTTAATTTCCATTCTCTTCCCTCCCCAGGATAACTGAAAACTAACTATAATAAAGACTTATGCATTACTTGTAATACAGCTACTAATAAAGATATACATGGAAGTTAATTATTAATAAATAACACTTTTATTAATAAATACGTGTTAATATTTATATATATAAATATTTGTGGTGTCTGCAAATTTTTGTCGTTAAATATAATAATAATTTTCAAGCAAGTGGTGCATAACCTTGTTACTTAATGAGTACATTATTTCCATTACAAGACAGTTCTGATGTGATCAATTGTTCTGCTTAGTCCGCTACTGAGTTGCTTAAAACCTATGAAGAGGTGGTTTAAGCTAGACTCCTAATGCAGTAACATCTAACGGGCAGCAGCTGTTATTTTAGGTTTGTTGCAATTGAGAACAGGTTTAGTACAGAGTTGCTGACAAATTTCAGCGGAGTTTATTGAATATAAGTTTATTGCAATTGACCCATTGTAGCTACCAATCAGCAGCAAGGAAAAACAAACTTCACTTGTGCCTGTCAAAAAAATGGAAACAGAGTAGTAGTTTATGTGGTAATTTCAGGTACTGTACAATGTAAGAACTAATGTTAACTACTCCCATAGTAATGCGTGGGGTCCTATCAATAGAAAAAAACAATTGTTGTAACCCGAAAATACAACAAACACAAAACAAGAAGTCTTCCAGGAACCTAGGTAAATCCCGGTAGTTGTCTAACAACTACGAAAAAAAAACAAACGCAACAATTTCAAAAGAAAAAGAACATTAAAAACAAATCTGGGGAACAACAAAAACACAGAGTCTAATGCGAGAGCTTTTTCAAGTCTTCAGTGCTCCTCTCGTCTCAGTAGACCTCTCTCATATATTTGTGTACAGGTCAGCTGGAGATACACAGCTGATGGTAATTTAAGTAGGGAGCTGCGTCAGCATGCATGGGCTTCAAAGGAAAAAGTCAAGGTTTATTCCATGCTGAAAAGAGAAGGAAACACAATGTTTCAGCTGCGGAGCCTAATTTGATTGTGACTCGAAGTAAACCTTTACTTCTTCGTTTGATGTTAATTTATCTTCATCAGATACCTGATAGTATCTAAACTTAACAGTTGCTTTCAGTAGCTAAAGACACTAGGTGAGGCTTAAACTCACAACCTCGGTATAACTCCGCTGTGCACTGTTGTATAAGTACCGCGTGCTGACCAATTGCACCACTGGAGCTGTGCAAGGTGTGCAGAAACACAGGTTGAAAACGGTTTCGGTTGTGGATCCATCTATACATGGGGAACACTAAAATAGCAAGGAAAATACAAGAAAAGAAACTGAAAGAATTGTGCTAACAGCAAAGGGGGACGGAGGGAGGTGGTCGGACAAGTAAATCAGCCTGGCAGATTATTTGTATCGACATTTTTTGAGTCAATCAGCAAACAGATTTCTCTTCATGTGCCTTGAACTGTGCAGTTTGTATCTTCGTTGTAGATAGGTTTCTTCAGAAGTCCAGTAAACTGACAATAATGGAGAACTAGCTGACGCACCCCGTCGTGAAGACCCTCTGTAATGTGATTACACGTTTCATTTTCAAGTCGCCTCCTTTACACGCAATTGCAGCCCGGACACTGAGAGAAAGCAGGAGAAATGGCTTCAATTTCAATGTGAAAGCGCAGTACAGGCTCGATGGCTTCACATCTCCCATCAATCAAATAAAATTACAGTAAAGCGATCTAAATATGACTCTGAAGTACTGGGAAAGACGATTATTTTGAGCGTGCCTACCAGGGTCTGCTACGAGGCTGAAGTTACAGTAGCTTCTTATTCACCAGCTTCTTATGCGTGTTTTTCGTTCCACCTTAAATGGTGCTGCTGTGATGTTATGTCACTTTTCGCCTGTAGATGGCTCTCTTCAATCAGTACTAATCCGGCTGGAATACTGTAGACATCTTCACTGAAAGGGAATATCCAAATAGCGACTGTCCAAATTATATTTTTGTATGGAATATATTTCAGAAAATCGCAAACCAATTTTAAAAACTCACCACAACACGGACTTACACTGGGAAAAGGTGATTGCACTTTCTGCTTATTGCTACAGCCTTCCCCCCGATTATGAAAATGTCTCACAGTTCTGACACCGCCGTGTGAAAGACAATGTAACAGACTATCAAAATCCTGAAGTACAAGAAATTTTAATGCACCAGTTTCTTTAAATATGACCCTCTGATCCTGGCATGTCAGAATACATTTCGAAAAAGTATGGCACGAATTGCACGAATTGCAATGGCACAAATTGTTGAGAATATCACTGACCTTGCCGATATTTGCAGGGGATACGAGTGTTTTGCACATGTTGAACTACGACACGTCAAAATTGAGCTCCTTAGTCAATATCACCGGGAATGTCCAATAATGACGAACATCAGTAGCTTCAAGGAAACTTAGACTCGCACATGGAGTTTTATCTTCGAATGGAGGTTGGGAGAATTCATTTATACTCTCGTTGCTCATTAGCTAAACTATTTAAAAAATATATGACACAGATTTGTTCGAGAAAATTGTAATTGCCTTAAAGAGAGTCTTCTTGAAGATGTGCACCAGCTAGCTCTCCACTGTCAATTGACAGGACTTGAGAAGAAACTGTTCTCATACAACCAACATACAAATTACACATCTTAAGGAACATGAAGAGAAATCCGTGTACTAAATAACATAAAACTGTCGCTGCAAATTATCACCAAGCTGTTTTATGTGTCTGACCACCTCTTTCCTACTTTGCAGCGAGCACAAATCTTTCTGTTTCTTCATCGCTATTTTACTGTCTCTTTCCCCCATGTGGAGATGGATCCACAGCCGAAACTTTAGGTCGGTTCCTGTTATTCTGTCTGATTGAAAGAGCTTTATTAAAGGCACTCCCATCTCTGCAGGAAAGTTATTGCTGCTCTCAACACAATATACTGCAACCAAATATAGCGATACTGTCACTGCCTGTGGGCCACGTGTTCCTGCTGTCAGTCTATTATGTCATGTTCATCCACACCCAGAAACATTACTGCTGGAGCACAAGAGTTATATAGGCGCAGTCCATAGAGCAAGAATCTCTTAATCTCAGAACTGTGGGTTCAGCCCCCACATTGGGTCCCTCTGTGTCAATTTCATCCCCCCAATCCTCCTAGCATGACCTGATGGCGTAACAGTGATACCCAGTACCCAGCGTAATTCAGCTTTCTTTCCACTTGATTCAGATTTTGATCTGAAATCATCGGCCGAACAAGAGTTTGTCTAAATCGAGGGAGATCTGCTCACAAGCAAGTATTAAACACTTCAGCATTTTCTGTTCGAATACCACACTTTGTCAAAACACTGCCGCTTCTTAAGCTTATAAGTAACGGTTTTTGAGCACGCATTGTATTGTTAATGCTTATATTAAAAAAGCATAAATTCACATAGTGGAATTTGGACTGAACATAGTAGTCCAGCCCCTTTACAACATTACATACCCACTGATTAAAGCTTAAAACTACAGCAGCAGGAGTAACAATAATGACAACAACATGTTTGGAGTTCGGCATTTCATTTATTCTGCGGAAACATCGTATCGGAATGAACTGCCCGAGATAAAAGAGTAATTGCGGCTTCAGATCGTTTTTACAGAGCATTGCGTTGTTCTGTTCATGCTGACTACACACTTTAGATTTGTCATTTACTGCAGGCGTTGCTTTTCCAGGTTTTTCTGAAATTCCTCGCATTTGAGCCAGCACTAAAACATTTCATTCCCGTCGCTGAATACATCGTGGAAACGGTATTTGCAACGGAATGCTGTCACACATGAAACCTTTTTGTTATTCGGTTCTGAAGTTTGAAAATGAAAATAAAACGGGGGTCAATTCATAGGCTTGAAAGAAGTCCAAGCAGCATAAAACCCCGCGAATTCTCACAAAGGCTGCACCTTTCTTCTGCTGCTTTTATAAATCTGCCTTAAACATTTGAATGCATACCTTACTGCTGCTAATCACATTCACGTGTTTACAAAGCTTTTTTCTGTCCGTTATGTTTTTGCTAAGCAGTTTCTCCGTTTTCCTCGTACTGTGATTGTCAGCGAGCACAACAAGACTGAAACAGTGTAAAGGCAGGTAAAAAAGACAGGGTAAAACGCCTGATTGTCGGGAGTGGGATTTGAACCCGTGCGTCTATTTGGAGAGTGAAACACAAAGCTTAAAAGACACGAAGTTGTGAATTTGCTGTTTTAAACTGCTCGACTGTCCTGAAAAAAATGTGTGCTGATTGCTTCTTTCTTACCAAAAACCCAAACACACATTGAACATTTACCTCTACCATACATGTCAAAAGCTCACTCCCCATCATTTCTATCCCTTTATTTCATTCTTTTGATGCGTGTTTTTGCACATAACCTGTTACCTTTTTGTTGTTTTGCACACTGCCTGTTGTTGTTTTTTGCACATCGGCTGTTGTCTCTGTCTTTCTTTTGTTATACAATTGTATTGTTGTTGTGTTTTTTTTCTTTGTACTACTTATGTCCGAGAGCTAGCTAAATAGCATTTCGTTATACCTTATACCTGCGTATGAGTATAATGACAATAAACTTGAACTTGAACTTGACATAGTCTTGCAGGCAGTATATTATTTTATCGTTTACTCGTTTAAAAAAACACGGTCTTCTCGTTCCTAAGTCAGATTTTTAGTGCTTTCGAACGTTACTTCCAACCTGGACTGACAGCTCACCAGATCTGTTTGTGATCAGACCATGGAGTCAGGGGCTGTACCAAGCGCACGTTCCTTCCCAATGCTGAGGCGATCATTCAGAAGATGGGTGTGAAGAGAGACAAGCTTTGTCGACTAAAAAACAAGGCAGGATATGCACGGATACTAATCACTGGCGATAGTTATGTTCTCTTACTATTGAGACTCCTACATTGCAAGTTTTTTTGAAGACTTCGAAATAGGCACGGGTTTGGTTTGATAAAACGATCGTCGATTTACGAGACTGACGCCTTACCACTTGGCCACCGCACCTTCGAAAAAACGTGGGAATAATGTTGTTCAAATTATTTTTTTTCTGAATCTGGTTTACATCGCCTGGAGGTAGCAACAACAATAAAAGGGATACTTAACAAGGCGATACACTGTAGCAGTGTGACTCCAACAGATGCTCCTGAAGAGGCTGGAGGTTTAAGCCAGCTCCTTAGAGCGCTCGGCCGTGTTACTCTCAACAGCGGCTCTTCAGCTCTTGTTGTTTGACCTAGTGGTTTTATGAGGCGTGGAAATGACCGCAACTTCGTTTTCTGAGATGCTTTCTCTCACGTGGTGAAATCTCGACCTCTTTGGCATCTCTGACTATAGTTCTTCTGTAGAGCACCTCTGCTTATAGTGCCCTTGAAGTCATTTTATTTTTACAGGAAGACGCATTCCCTAACAATCTCTCCTGTTTTAGAAATGCTTCATAAGGCGTGTTTGATTCAACGGACAAACAGTATACTAATTGTTCAATGCAGATCTATGCAGCATTCGTACTGGATTTGACTGGGATTCTGAAATACTTCTTGAAAAGGTATTCAGATTTGAGAACCTATAATAAAAACACAGACCTGAAACTCCCTAGCTTCCAATCCTTTACTCTTCCTTTACTCTCGTAGTTTTCAAAACGACCTCCGTTGTCGGGCGCAGTTAAAGTGGAACTGGCCTGACTGCACAGGAAAGTACGGAATGCTAAAATGTCCCTTTAGACCCTCGTCATGTCTCTGTGAGGAACGGGTAGGTAGAGAGGTTTAATAGATGCTCATGATGTTTCACACGGGGTGTTACCTGTTGTAGTGTTTCAAAAGATGTGTTAGCGGACCACAGATTATCTTGAAAAGATTTGGGTTTGCACTGGCTGGGATTAAAAAACTGACTCAATTATTTGGAAGGCGCCTGTACCACCAACGCACTCCCGAGAAGCACCCGCAAATTATCACAATCCTCTCTCTCACCTACAAAGTTATAGAGACACAGACATCCAATGAAAGCTCAAGGCTCCACTCAAGGCTTTATTCACTCAAGGCTCCACTCTTTTGTTGTGATGTCATTTTAATAAATATTAGCTTTGACAAGGTGTCATTTTTGCCTCTTAAAGTTAAAGTCTGCTCCTTTCTTCCTGGTATAGAAAGAACTAAAAGTAAATTATTCAGCTCTACCGCCTGTGTGCATTGACAAGACATCCCAAAAGGACATATTAAATAAGAACACGATCCTTCCTGTTACCATTCCTGTGGTTGGGGCGTTGTTTCACCCTTTTACGTTAAATCATCAGTACTGCTGTATTTCTATGCATAGTTTAATCAAGAGCACTTAAAAGATGCAAATAGGTTTCAAATAAAATAGAATTGAAGGACAGTCGAGTAAGGAGGTAGAAAAAAAAGCACTCCCCCGTCTGGGAATCAACCACCGTCGCCCATGTAACTGGATGCAAAAATAACAGATTAATTTGTGCCCAGCCTCTTGAAGCTTCGATGCGATTATTTTTCCTTCCTTATTTTTTCATTCCTATGAATTTACTCTGTAGTAGAAGAAACGCGAAAGTGGGAAACTGCAGGCATTCTTCGTGAGTGGTGTGATCAGTGAGCACTTGCACATCTCTAAGTCTGTTCCATAAACTTTTTCATCGGGGATGTAGCTCAGTGGTAGAGTGCATGCTTTGCATGTATGAGGTCCCGGGTTCAATCCCTGGCATCTCCAGGTGCTTTATATTACAGTACTCACATCGCAATCTTCTGTTGAGTGAGAACTCTTTGCTCGTGTTCAGAGAGAGCCAGGTTTACACAATTAAATGCAGGCACACTCGACGTGCTGCACAGTTGCGCTGCTGTTTTAACAGAACATTTAGTTCTGTTAAATCCTAAATTATTTGAACTAATTTAGTTAAGGAAAATGCAAAAGAGCATGACAAGTATTGATCGTATAAAATATCCATGGCACAACTCGAGAAAGTACTGAAGGACTACACATCGACTTTTGATGATTACAAGAGATTCAAGAAACACAACCGTCCGCACCTGGGTTTGGATCCTGAACGCTAGAGTTAAAGGAACATAAGCGACGTTTATGACCTATAAACTCTCTAAATTGTCTTATAGTTTATGAAATAAAAAAATTACTTACTGATGATAGACGATTTATTAAATTTTAACAAAATCACAATTACAAACTTTTTCGGTTAAACTGTTATTCATATACTCTAACGTAAATAAACGTTAGTGTCTTCCGGTGTGTGAGCCAATTTCTCCCAAAAATATTCGTTAGTCTGTCGGGAGGCTGTGCAGGGTGTGAAGAAATAGAATTTCTAAAAGACAGGCTCCCTAAGCTTAACATCAAGGCAGAAAAAATGCTGTTTTCTCTACAGAAATGCTCTTTACATTTCAGCACTGTTGCAACTCCCTTTATAAAGGGTGTGCACACGTATGCAACCAAGGCATTGAAAGATTTTTTTTTAATTATTGTTCCAAAAAATGTTCCATTTGTTTTCTTTTTAATGTTGTTGATTAAAAGATTTTATTAAATGAGAAAAAAATCTGAATGTGAAAAAAGGTCCAAATGCTATTGAAAAAAATCAGTAATGTGAGGAAAGATGGATTGTGGGAGCCCCTTAACTACCCATGTCATGCTGTATTTCTCACTCATTCTACTGGGAGTGGTGCCGTCGCTTCATGATAAAGTCTGTCAGTGGTCATTCCAGACGGGTCAGGTATGACTGCTCTTCGGAACAAGAGACACGTGACTTGCGAGGATCCCGACAGTGTCGACTTTCTTTCAGAGCCCGGATAGCTCAGTCGGTAGAGCATCAGACTTTTAATCTGAGGGCCCAGGGTTCAAGTCCCTGTTCGGGCGGATGTGCTGTTCTTAAGTCTATTGTGAATGTCATTCTAAATAGTCTTTAATCTTTCACTGTTCTAGCTGTACTTGGTTATTTTAAATGTCCATTACTTGTCCATTACTTGTATTTACTTGTATTTACAGTAGTGTATTTAGTGTTTCATTTCACAAACCGAAAGTGTTCAAGTAGATCTTGTCACTCTACTCCACGTAATAAATTAAATCACAGTAGAGTACAGAACACGCAGTGAGGAGCTCACACAGTGAGTACTCTTGAATACAAGAGGAAAGGCACACTGCAACTCTGCAGAACATCACGTCCGAGTTTACAGTGACAGCAGAGGTTGGAAGCGACGTAGTTTTTTAATACTCGCTCGCTGAAGATCTCTCAAGAAACCTCGGTGGAGATTTAATGGGTGTCTAATAATCACGTTCAAAAAGGTGACGATAAGTTTTTTTTTTAACTAGGTAGCCTTAATGGCAACACGGTGTGAGTAGATCTTAAAGCAGCTGCAGAGTACCCGTAATGGCAACACAGTGCTTTGAGTTTGGCTTTTCTTATTTCTTCTGCAGAACCAGTGGAATCGGAATATACTGATCCGCATAAGAAGCGCTTTCGGGTTCTGATCATTTTTATTGAGCGCTGCTCTAAGTACCACAGGCAAGATGGCTGGTGGTCTTAGGCGTTGCGTTCAGGTCGCAGTTAACCCTGGAGACGTTTGTTAAAATCTCACTTCTAATAAAGAGGTCTTTCTCGTTAGAGTAGAAACGATAGAAGCCTTAAGCGGGAAAAAAATCACAACATCTCGCATTTCACGTGTTTAATGTTAACTGTCTCAGTGGTTGCCTCGGTGATTGATGGCTCTTCTCCCTCGCAGGGTGACGGCAAACTTCTTCAGAGAGGGAGTCTCCCACGCACGGCTTTTCTTTATCAAGAGCTGAGACAACAGAAACAGACTTCCAACTGACATGAATTACTTCTTGAGCGTTTATGACTGTCTTGAAAAGCTGAGAGCAGGTGAAAAAGTCTTTGGAAATGAGGCAATGACTGCTGACACTAAACAGAGCTGACGCTCAGCTGCAGACAAGCGCTCCTCGTTAGTATAGTGCTGAGTACCCCCGCTTGTTGCGCGGGAGACTGGGGTACGTTTCTGTGACAGGTCGCTGGTTTAATTTTTTAACAACCTGACTTCACTTAAAAAGTGTGTACTGTGTCCTATGTTTCGGACTTGTTACAGCGGTAGAATATGGAGATCATCTCCAGTTTTGAGCTCAACTGCAACAAGAAGTCATGCTAAATGTAGTATAGTGAGTAGACATCGCGAGACAACAGAACGAGAGAGTAGAAGGCGGGAATATATGGTGTAAGGGCATGATCTGTGTAGTTAACAAAATAGTTAAAATAATATAAAAACGTATTTTTATTAAGATACAAAACATTTATTGCAACGAGAGATGAGTGCTTGACGGACTCAAAGCGGGCAGAACACTGCAAATTTTAGTTCTCTTGCTGGTAGAAACGAACTTTTGAATTTTAGGACTTTTCGTTTAGCTAGCGCCATGGAAGATATGGCAGCCGCGCCGAGAAGCTTTGCTTATGCCCAGCTTTTTCCACCGCTTCCACTGAACCTCGGAGCTCCGGATTTGTATACGGAATACAAGATATGGATGGAGTCGTACAGATTTTTTTTAAATAGCCAGTGGATCTACAGAAGCTCAGGATGCTGTGAGACGTGCTACATTACTGCACTGTATCGGGGCTCCCGTGCAGCGGATTTTTGCCAACCTCCCTGGAGAAAAAGACTGTAGCTGTCTTAGACGCTTCCTTTACACCGCGGAGAAAAGTGGTTTTAGAACGGCATAAATTTAGGCAGAGAACTTAGTCTCAGGACGAATCTGTTGATGCTTTTGTGACTGCACTAAGAGAACTGGCTAAATCTTGTGACTTTGGAGTATTGGAAACTGACATGTTAAGAGATCAACTTGTGGAAAAATGTGCACATAAGAGACTATAAATTGCTGCAGGAGGAAGGGCTGACACTAGAAAGAGCTCTTACAGTCGCTAGAATTCATGAAGCAGCTCAAGCAGAATCAAGAATGCTTTCTGACCACAGTGACAAAGTGACACTGAACGGGGCGCTCGCTCAAAATTTACAATCAAAAGCCGAGCAGCAGGACACAGTCATGCTAGAGAAATAGAAGAACAGGGGACGGCTGACATTACATGTTACAGGTGCGGACTAACAACGCACAAAGCAGATGAATGCGGAGCGTGAACAGCAAAATGTCTACACTGCAAGAAAACAGGACATTGTGCACATGTCTGCAGAACATCACGTCCGAGTTTAAGGACAAGTATCCCTTTTATTGTTGTTGCTGCCTCCAGTTTACATTTGGCGATGTAAACCAGATTCAGAAAAAAATAATTTGAACAACCTTATTCCCATGCTTACAAGTAGGCACGGTGGCCAAGTGGTAAGGCGTCGGTCTCGTAAACCGAAGAGCGTGGGTTCAAACCCCACCCGTTCCTGTTTCATTTGTCACCGCTTTCCTTTAGTTTCAAAGTCTTAAAAAAACTCACAATGTAGGGATCTCAATAGTAAGAGAACATAACTGTCGCCAGTGATTAGTATTCTTGCATATCCTGCCTTGTTTTTTAGTCGACAAAGCTTGTTTCTCTTCACACCCAACTTCTGAATGATCGCCTCAGCATTGGGAAGGAACGTGCGCTTTGTACAGCCCCCGACTCCATGGTCTGATCACAAACAGATCGGGTGAGCTGTCAGTCCAGGTTGGAAGGAACGTTCGAAAGCACTAAAAATCTGACTTAGAAACGAGAAGACCGTGTTTTTTTAAACGAGTAAACGATAAAATAATATACTGCCTGCAAGACTATGTCAAGTTCAAGTTCAAGTTTCAAGTTCAAGTTCAAGTTTATTGTCATTATACTCATACACAGGTATATGGTATAACGAAATGCTATTTAGCAAGCTCTCGGACATAAGTAGTACAAAGAAGAAAACACAACAACAATACAATTGTATAACAAAAGAAAGACAGAGACAACAGCCGATGTGCAAAAACAACAGGCAGCGTGCAAAACAACAAAAAGGTAACAGGTTATGTGCAAAAACATGCATCAAAAGAATGAAATAAAGGGATAGAAATGATGGGGAGTGAGCTTTTGACATGTATGGTAGAGGTAGATTTTCAATGTGTGTTTGGGTTTTTGGTAAGAAAGAAGGCACCGTGAGGTTCAGATCATAGGTGAGAGGTGAGGAGAGAGTGAGAGAGGCTGGGAGTTTAATAGTTTGATAGTGCGGGGGTAAAAACTGTTTCTGAGTCTGGTAGTCCGGACCCGAATGCTCTGGTACCGTTTTCCATGTCATGCTAAATGCCACAAATTGTGTTTGTCCAGTCGTATCAATCATCCTAAAGTTACAGAAAATCGGATGCGACTGGTGCAATCAGCACACATTTTTTCAGGATAGTCGAGCGGTTTAAAACAGCAAATTCACAGCTTCGTGTCTTTTAAGCTTTGTGTTTCACTCTCCAAATAGAGGCAGGGGTTCAAATCCCACTCCCGACAGTCAGGCGTTTTACCCTGTCTTTTTTGCCTGCTTTTACACTGTTTCAGTCTTGTTGTGCTCGCTGACAATCACAGTACGAGGAAAACGGAGAAACTGCTTAGCAAAAACATAACGGACAGAAAAAAGCTTCATAAACATGTGAATGTGATTAGCAGCAGTAAGGTATGCATTCAAATGTTTAAGGCTGATTTATAACAGCAGCAGAAGAAAGGTGCAGCACAATGCAATTTGTGAGAATTCACGGGTTTTTATGCTGCTTGGACTTCTTTCAAGCCTATGAGGTGACCCCCGTTTTATTTTCATTTTCAAACTTCAGAAAAACAAAAAGGTTTCATGTGTGACAGCATTCCGTTGCAAATACCGTTTCCACGATGTATTCAGCGACGGGAATGAAATATTTTAGTGCTGGCTCAAATGCGAGGAATTTCAGAAAAACCTGGAAAAGCAACGCTTGCAGTAAATGACATATCTAAAGCGTGTAGTCAGCATGAACAGAACAACGCAATGCTCTGTAAAAACAATCTGAAGCCGCAATTACTCTTTTATCTCAGGTAGTTCATTCCGATACGATGTTTCCGCAGACTAAATGAAATGCCGAACTCCAAACATGTTGTTGCCATTATTATACTCCTGCTGAAAGAAGAAAGAAAGAAAGGTGTCCTAAATGAACTTTGTCGCCCGTGGGAGATGTCAAGTGCATTGGACATGAAAAGTTCCCGATAAAACCCATTTCTGTACGTTTCTCTTAGTGTCGGGGCTCCTATTGAATGTAAAGGAGGCAACATGCTCAGCCAGCCGACTCAGCGCTAACTTAACGCAGGTGTCTCAGAGCGGAATTATTCAGAACAGGAGCCTCTACTTCTTTGTATACTGAGCTTTCGGGTGAACGTCAAAGTGAAAGACAAATTCGCAATTTTCACTTTTTGATTAAGGAACAAGAAAACACCATCCTTCAAACTGGATTCAGACCAGGGACATAAGACATACTCGCTGTTTTTTCTACAGTTTTAAGAGCTAGCAACTGAGCTATCGAGAGGTCTAAAATAAACGTTTTGTCACACGCGTAGCCCAATGTAGTGTAGTGTTCCTCTTTATTTAAATCCCAGTTCGACATCAAAATACTCACTCCCCATAGTCTCGTTTAGTAGAAGAAATGCAGGCTTCTACTCTATTAACGTCAAGAGTTCTTCTAAAACATTTGAAGGGATATCAGTGCAGGCGGAAATTGACTCTTTTTCTTTATGATTTGGTCATATGATTTTTCTTCATATGATTTGGTTTTGATTTTGAATCGTTATATTATTAAGTTTGTGCTTTCTCTGTTTTTATCGTATTGTGAACTTATTTTTTAAACAAATGCTTACAAAGGCAAACAGGACACACAGTACAAGCTAAATACCCCAGACTGCGTGTAAAGTCCTCCTTGAGGTATGCTTTCAAAATAGCTGCACCAGTCACTTGGACACAGATAAACACAGGGATTTAAAATTCAGGAATATGAATGGTCAATTGCATACAGTTGGGTTTTTTACGTTTTGTATTTAGCGATTTGTGTATAAATCTTTTAACAATTCATTAAAATGCTAACAATATGTAAAATAAAAACAACAGCAACGTTAAATGCCGGGGAGACGGGCAGTTTTTTTTTACAATCAGATTCCAATCTCTAATGCTGTGTTTGAGAGCTGTGTGTGAGAGCTTACTGTACATAACTTTCCTTTTCTCACATTTTCTGAAAACTATTCCAAAGGGGCACCTGTCACGGACATCCAAAGGGACTAGCCATGGGGAGTAGGAGAGCGGAAAAAGACCCATATGCGTAGCGGCGAGACGGGAAAAAGGCCCGGGCTCATTAGTGCAAAGAGTTCAGGAATGCCGTAAAGAAACCTATGCCTTCTCGGCCTTTTGGCTAAGATCAAGTTCAAGTGGCATGCCCGCAGTTCTTGTCTTTCCAAAGGTCTAGAAGGCGATCGAAGATTCTGAAGAGTGCTTGAGCTGGTATCGCTCTAGGTTGAGCCTAGGGGGTTAAGGCCAAGCAGCAGCTGAGCTGGGTGGGATCCGGCAGTAACGTTCTCTCTCTCTGCTCTCTCCTCTCCTCTCCCCTCCCCCTTTCTCTTGCTCTGCCTCCTTGGCCTCTTGGCTGGAAGTGGGTACACGTGGCCTGCCCGCGGTGCTTGCTTTCTTCCTCGAGACTCGGAAGCGCTATCCACTCCCTCTCTCTCTCGCTCTCTCTCTCTCCCTCTCTCTCTGCCTCCTTGGCCTCTTGGCTGGGAGTAGGTACACGTGGCCTGCTTGCGGTGCTTGCTTTCCACCTTGAGACTCGGAAGCGCTATCCGCTCCCTCTCTCTCTCGCTCTCTCTCTCTCTGCCTCCTTGGCCTCTTGGCTGGGAGCAGGTACAGGTGGCCTGCCCGCGGTGCTTGCTTTTTTCCTTGAGACTCGGAAGCGCTATCCGCTCCCTCTCTCTCTCGCTCTCTCTCTCTCTGCCTCCTTGGCCTCTTGGCTGGGAGCAGGTACACGTGGCCTGCCCGCGGTGCTTCCTTTCCACCTTGAGACTCGGAAGCGCTATCCGCTCCCTCTCTCTCTCGCTCTCTCTCTCTCTGCCTCCTTGGCCTCTTGGCTGGGAGCAGGTACACGTGGCCTGCCCGCGGTGCTTCCTTTCCACCTTGAGACTCGGAAGCGCTATCCGCTCCCTCTCTCTCTCGCTCTCTCTCTCTCTGCCTCCTTGGCCTCTTGGCTGGGAGCAGGTACACGTGGCCTGCTCGCGGTGCTTGCTTTCCACCTTGAGACTCGGAAGCGCTATCCGCTCCCTCTCTCTCTCGCTCTCTCTCTCTCTGCCTCCTTGGCCTCTTGGCTGGGAGCAGGTACACGTGGCCTGCCCGCGGTGCTTGCTTTCTTCCTTGAGACCCGGAAGCACTTTCCGCTCTCCTCTCTCTCTCTCCTCCTGCGCCTGCACCTAGCTGGGCTTTGCCCACAAGGACAAAGGCCAGGGCTCCCTCGCTGCTCCCTTTGCTCTCTCTCTTTCCCTCCTTTTTTTTTTTTTCTCCCTCAGAGATGGCAGACAAGAGGACATTGATCCGGTTCCACTGGACAAAGAAGACGGAGCCGATGCCGACTGCAAAGGCCTTCTTTATGACCTTCCTGCGAGGGATCTTGCAGTTGGTGGCCGGAGATCTCTACTGCCTCCAGGACAACAAGGCAGAGAGATACATGGAGGCCTACATGGCTACGGACGCATCGTACGAAAAGGCAACAAGACTGATCAGGGAGAAAGGTAAGCACCCTGGTTTCTCTGATTACAGGCCGGAGCCGATGAGGAAGACGAATCAGAGGACCATCACGGTTTGCACATACAATCCCTACGTACCAGCGGAACGGGTAACAGCGTACCTAGGGAGGTATGTAACCGTGGAGTACCGTGAAAAGACGGGGAGTCTTTCATGATCTGGCCTCAAAGTCTTTCTCAGTTTGTTTCTTACAGGAGGTCCACCTGAAGGATGAAAGCGACAAGCTGACATTCACCAGGGAATGGACGAAGGGAGAATCATGCTGGAGCGTAGGAGGGGTCCACTCTTCCGGAGTGGGAATCCTCCTTGGAAACCCAGAGATGACGCTGGTTTCCTCCTTCTCGGTGGTGCAGGGCCGGATCCTGGTCGCAGACATTGACTTTAGGGGGCAGAAGTTGAGAGCGATTAACGTCTATGCTCTGACGGAACCCTCTATCCGGAAGGAAGTGTTTGCTGACCTGGTCTGCTGCTGCACCACCAACAGACAGATGGTGCTCGGCGGGGACTTCAACGTCGACCGGGAGAAGGGGAGCGACGCTAGCTCGGCAGAGCTGGAGTTGCTACTCAAGCAGTTCTCCCTGGTAGACGGCTTCAGACGGTGCCGCCCTAACGACGCCGGAACGACCTGGAAAAACTCCCGGGGAGTGTGCAGCCGCCTGGACTACATCTTCCTGCACACGACCTGCTCCCTGGAGTCGGCGACGGTGTCCCCGGCATGGTATTCCGACCACGGTCGCTTGACGGTGGTGGCTAACACCAGCCTGCCGGCATTCGGTCGTGGGTACTGGAAGCTGAACTGGGAGATACTGGAGGAAGACGACTTCAGGGCACTGTTCCGGAAAGACTACGCGAGCTGGGTTGATCTGAGAGACGGCTTCAGCTCCGTGGTGGAATGGTGGGAGTCGGTGAAGGACAGGACCCGAACACTGGCGCAGACGTACTGCAGACGGAAGGCGGCC
The DNA here is from genome assembly GCF_059453375.1 of Lepisosteus platostomus. Classification (NCBI taxonomy): domain Eukaryota; kingdom Metazoa; phylum Chordata; class Actinopteri; order Semionotiformes; family Lepisosteidae; genus Lepisosteus; species Lepisosteus platostomus. The sequence goes on along the minus strand of NC_142615.1, from coordinate 64,115,235 downwards.
AGGGAGAGGAAGGAAGCTGCACGTCTCCAGAGGCAACTCGAGGAGGAGTACAGCTCGGCTAACGGGGGAGGAGCCTTCAATTCAGCCCGGGCACGGGACCTGAAGGAGAGGCTCCGCAAACTGCACACTGAGAAAGCCAAAGCTTTCCTGGTCAAGGCACAAAGGGAGCATTATGAAAATAATGAAACCTGTTCCTCCTATTTCTTCAACCAGGTCCGGGGAGCCCAGAAAAAGAGGGTGATCCACAGCCTGAGACGGGGAGATGGAGAGGAAGTGCTGGACGAGAGCGACAAAGTAGAAGCGGCCACCGCTTTCTACACGGAGCTCTTTTCAGAAAAGCAGACGGAGGTGGAGGCAGGCGATGCTTTTCTGGAGGGGCTGAAGGCACGAGTACCGGAGGAGGTGAGGGAGGACTTGGAGGGTCCGATAACGGCCGAGGAGCTGAAGGCGGCGTTCTTGTCCATGGAGAATGGCAAGGTGCCGGGGCCGGACGGACTCCCCAAGGATTTCTACACCTGCTTCTGGGACACCCTGGCGTCAGATCTGGTGGAAGTGGCGCAGGAGATCTTCCGCCGGGGGAAACTCGGAGACACCATGAGGGAGGGCGTCATCTCCCTGCTCTTCAAGGGAGGAGACGCCGCCGACCTCAAAACTGGAGGCCGATCACGATGCTCTGCGTGGACGTAAAGATCCTGTCCAAGCTCCTGACCGGCAGACTGAGAACCGCCCTCCCCCACATCATCCACAGCGACCAGACGTGTGGGGTGGAGGGGCGATCCGTCAGCTGGAACCTCCAGCTGACCAGAAACGCCATCGCCTGGGCCGAGGACCGGAACGTGCCCATGATGGTGGTCAGCCTGGACCAGGAGAAAGCCTTCGACAGAGTGAACCACAGCTATCTGTTCAGGGTGCTGGAACGCTTCGGTTTCGGAGAGAGTTTCAGCCGCTGGATTCAGATTCTGTACTCTGACGTGGGCAGCAGAGTGAACGTGAACGGAAACCTGGGGGATTTCATTCCCCAGGAATCCGGAGTACGACAGGGCTGCCCCCTTTCACCCATTCTCTATGTTCTCTTCACAGAGCCCTTAGCAGAGGTGGTGAGACGGGACCCCGTCATCGACGGCCTGGAGATACCGGGAGGCGCGGGGGAAACCCTGAAGAGCTCTGCACGGAGCCCCTCAGAATACTGGGGGATTCCTTCCAGAGCCGGGACAACGAGACCAACAACTGGACCGAGAGGATCGCCAGGGTGAACGCCAAGCTGGGTCTGTGAAAAACGCGGTCGCTGTCCTACACAGGGAAAGTGATGGTGTTGAAAGCAGACGTCCTGCCGGCTTTTGTTTACCTGGCGGTGGTGTACTCGCTGCCGGCCAGACTCAGACGAGCGCTGCAAGGGATGATCTTCGGCTTCGTCTGGGGCGGCAGGTACGAGTACATCACGAGAAACCGGATGTGTCAGCCGGTCGAGGAAGGGGGTCGAGATGTCCCCCATTTCCCCCTGAAACTCGACTGCATCTTTTACTGCAACCTCTGTCGGGCGCTGCGGGAGCCTATCGGCCACAAGTACCAGTACTTTGTCAGGCTGTGGCTCTCCATCCCGATGAGGCACTTGGTCCAGTGGTCAAACACTGGGCCCAAGGCAGAGAGGCAACCAAAGTGCTACACCCACGCTGTCAAGTGGAGCAGGAGGTATGAGGCCACGAGACAGCCAGAGCTCTGCACCAACCACAGACCTCTGTACAAAGAGGTGAGGGGGCATCTGGTCGCCGACGAAAGGCTGCAAGTTCCCAGACAAGTCTGGGAAAGGACGCAGCCTAAAGAACTGGACAACGAACTGAAGGACCTCAACTGGATGGCCGTACACAAGAGACTGGCTACCAGAGAGGTCCTCTACAGACACTCGCTTACCAGGAACCCGCATTGCCCCCGGGACACGTGTTTCGTCGAGGAGACTCAGGAGCACGTGTTCTGGAGCTGCCCCTTCGCCAAGGCGGTGTGGGGCAGAATGGACAACACCATGCAACTCCTGGGGACGGGTGCGGTGCTCAGTTACCAGTACATTCTGCTGGGGCTGGCACCTACCGGACTGGACAGAGGGACGCAGTTCCTGATATGGCTGCTGCTGTCCCTCACAAAAAAAGGCCTGTGGGACGTGAGGAACAATCTCATCCGGCACAACATGTGTTTTTTTCGGAATAAAGTATATTTTATAAGAAAAAAAATATGCAAGCTTACTGCCTCCTACGGGCTCTGTATTTGTTAGCGATACAAGACCCGCTGTGGAGACATGAAGTGAGGAGGGTGTGTACATTAAAAGGCTCATAGCGTCCCTGGAAGGGCTCAAACCACCACCCTTTTGGTTAACAACTGAGCCACAAAGACGCATGTACAGCTTAACACTTCTCGGTCTCAGTGAAAGTGATACACTCCGTAAAATTTCCAGAGATTCATTTATTTTAAAAGGAAAATCACCAACAGCGGCCGAGATCTACTGGAGTTTTTTCATTCTATACTGCGATTTCTGAAGGGTATCCTGTGAAAATACGAGTTTTGACGAGAAGGGATGGACATATAAGGTCAAAAGGCTTGGGGAATTGAACTTTAAGGTGAAGACTGCGGGTTCAGTAGCAGCAGAACCTGATCAGTATCAGTTGACTCCGATATACTTTGAAATTGAACTTGGGGATTTAGAGTCAGACGTGCTACCGTTGCACCATGGGGTACTTAATTTAAAAAAATAGAAAAAACAATCAGTGTTCCTGGAGCTGTAATTGAGAACAACACCTACACAAGAGCTGCGCAGGAAGAATAAAATGTGGTCTGGGAAGAAAAGACTCTCTTCGGAAGAGCTGCGCTCTTCACAGATTTTTCTTTGTGAAGCTCATTTGTCTCCTTTGGGGAATTCAAAGGCACAGACAGCTGTGACTTCATGGCCCAATGGTAGCGTGTCTGACGCCAGATCAGGAGGCTGCGTGTTCAAATCATGTTGAGGTCAGCTGTTACTTTTTCAGGTTCTGCTGGTCCTGAACACAGAATTCACACCATGCAGTTGAGTTCTATCTGTACACCACATAGATAATCTAAACAAAATAGAGCAGTACAGGACACGCAGTGTGGAGCTCACACAGGCTTACAGTCTCCAGCATTGGAGTGAAGGGGAAAAAAAGAACTTTGTTTTTTTTTTTTAAGAGAAAAGGCACAGTTCACATCTGCTTAACATCACGTCCAACTTTAGAGACAGCTACATCAGATAATGGAATTCCTGAAGTTTCAGATAACTTATTTTAATACAGGTTCAAGCAAACCTGAAAGTTAATGAGTTTCCGGACACTTTTGTTTTATTAAAAAGTGTCTGAAGCCTGAAAATGTAATTTGAAAAAAAAAACATTAGCAGGTGCTTTTTGTAACGATTTGCTATTTCATGCTGGAAAACAAAGGAAACAGACCCAACGTTTGCTTTCAGGTGCGGTTCATTACATAATATACGTCTATTACTGAGGAGCTTGAATACAATTTACACGAGCCAGGTAGAAGTCGAACCTACAATCTTATGCTCCGAAATCAGACGCGTTGTTGATTAAACCGCTGGCATTTCACATGACCTGAATTCCCCCATAGTGTGCTCAGCGCCGCTACTAGTAATGCACCGCTCCGTGTAAAATTGAGAAACGTGTGTTTTCTGATTTTTTATGAGTTTTAAAATATAATATCTTTAAATCAGACAAGGGGTTTATGTTTCGCATTGAAATTCCAATTGACTGAGAATTCAAAGAAAGACTGTTTTCTTCCACAACACCGTATAATTATCACATCCACCAGACTCTCCAACCTCTCCAGACCTTGCTGGTTGAGCAATTGCTCCGATAAATTAGGTCACGTATCATGTTAAATCATTTCTTCTCAACAGAACATTTCCTGGTGCACGTTTTCTCTATGAAAAAAAAGACATTTTTCCCTTGCACGATTTCTCGTTTTTTATCAAAGCGTACAGAAATAAAAAAGAAGAAGAAATAGTGTCGCAAAAGAACTCTGTCGCCCTTGGGAGATGTCAAACGCATTGGACATGAAAATGCCAGATAAAAGCCAGTTCTCTTCGTTTCTCAGTGTCGGGGCTGCTATGTAAAAGAGGCAATTTGCTCTGAGCGCAGGTTCAGCGGTTACTGAACTCAGATGTCTCAGAGCGGTGTGTCCAAGCAGCTGTAAAAGGTGATGGTTGTCCTGTCACCGTAGCTTAGTTGGTTAAAACGCTTCTCTATCAAACAAAAGAACGGAGATTCAAATCCCAGCCGTGTCTTTCTTCCTATCTTGTAGTACAGAACGTATTTCGGGCAACCACAAAGGGCTTGATTTCGTTAAATGCATGTGTTCATTTCCTTTCTGGAAAACTTGTTTTTGATTAAATTCACACAGATTGCGAAAAATGAAATTCAATTCTTGGTTATCAGTGCAGAAGAAATATTACCGGCTGACAAAATAAACGGTAAGAGATTTTTTTTTTTAACCGAAAACTTGTGATTCGAGAGAAGGACCTGCCAGTCAGTGTCTGTGGTGCAATTGGTTAGCGCGTTCGGCTATTAACTGAAGAGTTTGTAGTTCAAGTCCACCCAGGGACGGGGTTCTTTTGCGATGTAAACGTTGTCTTCAGTCGATTGGATTTCTCAGCGAAACCATAACCATTTTAATATTTGCAGGAAATGCGAATGTTTAACACGTGTCAGGGTCACCGGGAAATGTCCAATAATGCCCAACATTGCAACTCCCCAGAAAACCATATTCACCCAAGAAAAAGTATCGTCGAATCTTCATTTATACTCCAGTTGAATCCTCTGCTGAAATATTTTAAAAATAAAATGCAGGTTTGTTTGAGAACTTGACAAGCATTGTTACGATAGCACTGTGCAGTTGGATTTTGATATTTTGACATATTTACCTTAATTTTAAACATAAATACTATACAGTCTATTGTAATTTTAAAATAAGTTAGCTGAGGATGTAAAGGGGTGAAAGGGAAAGGTCAGAGGGTATAGTAAAAACAAGGTTAGGATTGGTGGAGGTGGTAGGGGTGTTGATGGTTTTTCTCTGTAGAGGATGACTGAGTTTTTTATCCTTCTCTGAAGTGAGAAATTGGAAGTGAAGTCATAATCACTGAAAAACATATTTTTCATTTAGAAAGAATTAAAAAAATATAAATCACTATGAATTACATTTAGCCTGTTCTGATCTAGGTTTTCTATTTACTTTAATATGCCATGTTCAGAATGTCACAACGCAGAAATGCAACAGTGAAGTTTTGTAATTACAAATGTTCGTGATGAGTGATTTTGTCTCTCTTACCTTAGTGTCAGAATACTAAGATGTTTTGGTAACAAGGAAGGAGGGAAAAAGTAATTCAGCAGAAGGGGTGCTATTTTGTTGACTATAAATCCTCGCATGCCATGTTTAGAGGGTCATATTAAAAAAATGGTACAGTAAATTTTCTTATACTTCATGATTTTCATAATTTGTTACATTGTGTCTCACACCTTTGTGTCACAATTCTGAGATTTTTGTTTTCTAGACAGGGGCCATCGCAACACAACAGAAAGAGCAATTAGCTTTTCCCTATGAATTCTCTCATGCCATATTCAGAGGATCATATTTTAAAAATGGTACAGCAACATTTCCTGAAGTTCAGGATTTTTTAGAGTCTGTTACATTGTGTCTCACACCTCAGTGGCAGAATTGTGAGACGATTTTATAATCAGGAGGGAGGATCATAGCAATAAGCAGAAAGTGTCATCACCCTTTGCTCATCCTCCGTTAACCATATATTCTCATATGCCATGTTCTAAATGTCCCATTGTAAACTGCTATAATAATATTTCTTGCAAAATGCAAGATTTTGAGACTTTGAGAATTCACGTTTTGCCTTTGTCTTATTTACTTGTTGTCTGACATGCCAGTTTGTGTTATTGTGAGTTTTGAAAATTGGTTTTCGATTTTCTGAAATGTGTTTCATACAAAAATGCAATTTGGATAATCATTACTTACATATTACCCTTTACTGAGGATATGTGCAGTAATCCACTCGGATTAGTATTTTTAAAAATTACTATAGAGAGCCATCTACATGCGAAAGGCGGCATAACATCACAGCAGCAGCATTTAAGGTGGAACAAAAAACGCGAAACGAAGCTGGCGAATAAGCAGCCAACTTCAGCCTCGTTAATGCAATAGGATTGGGTGAGGTAGAAAAATATTTCTTCCTCTGAATCCTAACATTTGTGTAGGTGTTCTAGGACTTCTCGCCTCAGATAAAGCTGCCAATACATCACTTATTTCTACTCCATCAATATCAGCAGTGTTATCAGTACTGAGCCCTAAGTGTAGGTCCTGTTATCATATAAAAACTTGAACGTATCGACTGCATTCACCTGATAAAATCTGATAAAATTGAAAAATACATCGGAAACAAATTTGCCTGTTTTTTTCAGATCCAGAAGAGAATCATAATGAGACTCAAAACAGACCTGTTTTTAATTCTTTCCAGGAGGAAAGATTATTCAGATGCAAGCATGGGTCCAAAATCAATGTACTCACCTATCGCTGTTGCTTCTTCAAATCCTTCAACTGAACGTCGATATTGAGGGATGATATCATACAAATTTTGGTTTTGTTTTAAAGCAAATTTTATTAAAATATGAGCCTCTATTATAGTTGTCTTTGATGTTTCGCAAGGTATAATAGACCCCCTTGTGCCCTCTGCTAAAATATTATAAAATACAACAATCTTTATATACAGTATATATAGAACAGCATTTATGGTTACATGTATATTAAAATTAAGATAAATATACACAAATATTAAAATAGAAATGTACAGTCCTAACATAATCATGCTGTCCAACTGTCTTTTTTGCTTTTCAAGTTGTCCAACAAATCTGTGTTGTAATTTTAAATATTTTAACTAAGGGTGCAACGAGAGTATAAATGAATTCTCCCGGCAGCCATTTGAAGGTCAAAGTCCATGGCTGAATATGATTTCCTTGAATGTTGGTCATTATTGGCCATTCCCAGTGTTAATGACTAATGTACTCAATTGTTTACTTGTAGTTCGACGCACAAAACAACTGCATTTCCTGCAAATATCAAGTGGGTTAAGGTTTTACTAAGAAATCCAATTAAGTAGAATAATGAGAAATGGGCTCGAACCACTAACCTTTCAATTAACAGCTCCCAGAGACTCACGTGCATCCCTTTTCTCCATTTGCAAGCTTTTGGTAAAAAAAAAAGACTTTATTCTTGCCGGCCTGTGATATTTGTTTTGCACTGATAAGCAAGATCTGTGTTTCATCTTTCGCAAGCTGTATGAATTTCATGAAAAGCAAGTTGTTCTACAAAGAAAATGAAAACTTGCATTTAACAAAATCAAGCCGCATGTGATCATCCATAGTGATACATTCTATAAGACAAGACAGGAAGAGAGGCACCACTGGGATTTGAACTCAAGATCTCCTGTTTTAATAGGAAAACGCATTAACCAAATCAGCCAAAGTGGTATCAGAGTATTAACATCATGTCTGATGTCAGTGATTGCAGCTGACTATCGCTGGAGGACAGTTCACTGTGAACAAGTCAGCCTGCATAATGAGGGGAAGAGACCGGCCTCTGTGATGCACTATAGAGTTACACTAACCTTCTGCCCTACTGTTCTCTGCTGCATTCTACCCTAGCAGATAAATATTGGTTTCCATGCGTGTAAGGTTTCTTTTTTTTGTCAAATATTTTCAAGCATATTTTTGCTGTTGAAAATAAGTGGTTTGTGGTTTTGAGTGTTGTGTTCCTCTTCCCTTAGTGTCACCCAAAGTGATACATTGTGCTTCGGCAATTCTTCAGGCTATAGTGTTTAGAGGAGTTCAGTTGAATTAGTTTGCATAGATAAATTATTTATTTTCCTTTTAATCCTTTAAAGCATATTACATTGTCAATACATTGTATCTTTCTTCCTACTAATTGTCATCATTTTTTTTTCTGGCATGATCTCGTAATCAGATATTTCAGAATCTTCCTTAAAAACTAGTAAAAGAAGTGGGACACATTCATGCACACTAAAAAATACGAAAGGGTAGCAGGACACAGTAACCACCAAACATCTTGTAGATTATGAATGTGCCTAAAATATTTCAGTACTTTAGAGGGTTCTGCCATTTTAGATGTTGTACTGTGCCTGTCTGATTTATCAAACGTCTCATTTAAATCTCCCGTCATTTCTATATCAGTCTGAAGGCCTTGCAGTAAAGATTGCAATTCATCCCAAAATGCCATTTCCCACTGTTGATACATACAAAGAAATTAATGTACATTTTCCCCCCAAATTAACCAATTTAAAAATCAAATGCATCCCTCCTCATCTGCAGTTGGAGAGAATAATGCCAGGATAAATACAGGTTTAAAAGTCAGGAGCATTGATAGTCCTATTTAAAAATTTTGCTAAAATGCTCACAATATATTAAAAAAGTTCTATAAAATGCAAAAATCATTAAAACATTTTAAAACAAGGTAAAAAGAAATGATACACAGTTATAAAGGTCAGGAATTATCAATTTGAAGTTACAATCCACTTACAATATGCCAAAAATGGCAAGAATATGTAAAACAGGTGTATATTTTTTTTAAAATAAAACAAGTTAAAAATAAATACTAAATACTTTTAAAATTCAGGAATGTGTTTGATCAGATGCTTACGATGAGTGTTGTTGGTGTTTCGTGTGATTTAGCGAATTGAAAAAAGATTCTATTTAAAAACGGCAATAGCTCGTATGAAAAAAATAGTTCGTAAGTATCTTTGTTGTAACAGCTGCACCAGAACTAGTGTATTCATATTCAGCAGAAAAGTACCTGAACTTGACTGGTTTATTTTCAGTTATGTGTGTTGGGAACAAAAGGGAGACTTACTGTACATGCATTTTATTAGGTTTTAGGAATCAGAAAATGTATTTTTACACGTTTATGCCTACGAGCAGAAATAACCTCCTGCTTTCAGCGCTTTTATTGTTTCTGCTTGTAACCTCGAACAGAGAAACCCAGTACTGACTCACAGAAACGCCCCGGAGTTTCTGTGTTTCTGGGATTTAAGAGGGATGTATGAAGACAGTAAAGGTGAGTTTGTTGTTTTTTCTTCCCCAGCTGAAGAGTATGAAGGCGGTTCAAATGGAATGTACAGAACAGAGGGTGCAGACCTAAAAGGTCTGCTGAGACATCTGATTTAGAAAGTGATCTTACTCTGAGTGGAAAACTGAGGGAAGATCATTTTCAGAGTCCTCAGATGGCTGGTTCTCCCATGGGATTAGTTCTCTCCAATCCTACTGATCCAGCTTTAGAACTAGAGACTCAAGGAGGGCAGGTGGAGAACCATCCTATTGATGGTGGGAGTGGTGGCGGAGGAGGCAAGGAGAGCAAATGGAAAAAGAAAAAGGCCTGTATAGTAGGTGTCACAGACTGAATGATTCTAGCCAGAGCTTTTAGTCTTCCCTGGTCTAACTTTAAGTATGGCTCTGAACATTGTGTCCATAAATGTGAGAAGCATTCGATCCAAGTTAAGGGCAAGGACTATATTATCATTTGTGAGTAAGGTAAATGCTGATATTATGTTGTTACAGGAGTGTGGATTACCTTTTAAAAACAGCTATAAGGATATGGAAGAACTGTGGACATTGGGCCCATCAATTTGGAGTGGGTCCAATGAGAATAAATCTGATGGTATAGCTGTTTTAATTAAAAATATGATGGTAGAGGTACGTCAGTACCTCGTAGTGAAACCAGGGAGAGCACTGGTGTTGTATCTGGGTTTCATTAATGTCAAATTTAAACTTTTAAATGTGTATTGTCCGAGTTGCCCACATGACCGATATGTCCTAATTCAGGAATTGAGAGAATATTTATTGGGATGGGAACCACTGGTTTTAGCTGGGGATTTTAATTGCCTTTTAGAAAGAGAAGGAAGAATGAGGGGTGAGATACAGGTCCAATTTGATAAATGATCAATATTATTGCAAACGGTATGTAAAGATTTTAAACTGAAAGATGCCCTCAAACTTCATAGTCAGGGGAGGGCAGGCTTCACATGGCACAAGTCTAATGGGACCCAAGCCTCACGTATAGATTTTGTTTTGATACGTGATTTTACTTGCACAACTGCAGGCTTAACCCCTGTTTTTTTTTTCTGATCATTGTTTACTGTCATGTACACTTGCTATTCCAAAGGCTGTTACTGTGGGGAAGGGTGTGTGGAAGCTGAATATTTCACTTCTGGAGGATGAGGAAGTGAGGAGCAGGTTCAGGGAAAGATAAGGAATGGCAGTCTTTGTATGACCTGTTTGGCACAAGAGCACAGTGGTGGGAGGAGGTGAAGGAGCGAACAAAAGCATTCTTCATAGAGATGGGGAGGAGAAAACAGGCTAGGATACGAAGGGTTGAAAACGGATTACAAAAGAGATTGCAGAGGTATGTTAAGTTATTAGAAGAGGGGTGGGACTTCAGTGAGGAAATCAAAGAATTAAAGAATGAGCTTTTAAATCTCTCTAGAGAAAAGATAAAAAAAATCATGTTTCAAAGCAAAGTGAAAGAGCTTGAAGAAGATGAAAAATGTACAAGATTCTTTTTCAAGAAAAGGGTTGCAGGGAGGGGACTAATGTCAGCATTGAAGGGACGAGAGGGGGTTTTGCAAACTTGTATGGAAGACATGTTGACTGTAGCTGAGGATTTCTATGGGGAGTTGTTTGGAAAGAAACAAGTGTCTAAGGATTTGTTAGAAACATTTGTGAAAGTGGTTCCAAAGAGTGTAAAAGATGATACCGTTTTATCAAAAGGCCTTTCTGTAGAAGAGTTAATGGAAAGTTTGAAGACCTTCAAAACGGGTAAAACTCCAGGGTTGGATGGTCTACCCATTGAGTTTTACAGGGCCTTTTGGGATATTTTAGCATTGGATCTTTTAACCATTTTTAAAGAATTTGAGTTTTTAGAAGAACTGCCGGACAGCTTTAAGACGGGAGTTGTGATCTTACTATTCAAAAAGAATGATCGCACAGACCTGACAAATTGGCGACCGATAACTTTATTGAATTGTGATCTTAAACTGCTTTCCAAGTGTTTAACGCTTCGATTAAAATCTGTCCTGAGTGGAGTCATTCATCCAGATCAAGCTTGTGGTGTGGCTGGGAGGAGGATCACGGACAGCCTGATACTGATTAGAGATACCATAGGTTATGCGAGAGAGAGGAATATTGGATTAGCGGTCTTAAACTTGGATTTTGAGAAAGCTTACGATCGTATCTCTCATGAGTATATGTTTTGAGTACTACAACAGATGGGGCTTTCAACCAGGTTCCTCACTTGGGTAAGGTTATTATATAAGGGTATAGGAAGTAGAATAATGATTAATGGAAGCATGTCAAATGTGGTTAATGTGAATTGCGGTGTTCGCCAAGGCTGTCCGTTATCCCCACTCCTTTTTGTTTGCTGCATATAACCACTGGCACTAGCCTTAAGAATGGAGAATGGGATTGAAGGCATTAAAATCCCTGGGAGTGGGGCCCAAGAGGTGAGAACTGTACTATACATGGACGATGTAAATGTTTTTTGTACAGATTATAAGGGAGTCAGAAATAGCTTGGAGATGACAACCCAGTTTTGCGGAGCATCAGGGGCCAAGCTGAATAAAAACAAATGTGTGCTGATGCAATATGGAAACTGGAGTGAAGAGGAAAATGTGGGAATCGCAATTCGTAGAGATGAAATAAAGATCTTGGGAATAAACTTTGACAGAAATGGGATGGGGAGTAGGAATTGGGAGAGGGTGGTAGGGAAAGTCAAAAGCAAGATCGGTCTGTGGAGTTTATGGGAATTGACAATGGTAGGCAAGGTTTTAGTTGTCAAGACTGTAATTTTACCATTACTGTTGTTTGTCAGTGCTGTTTTTATGCCATCAAGGTCTGTTTTATTGGTTTTAAAGAGGGCTATTTTTTTTTCTGGAGGTCGAAATGGGAGAGAGTAAAGAGGGTGGTTGTAGAAAAAAAGGTGGAAATGGGTGGAAAAGGTATGCCTGAATTGTTCACTTTCCTAATATACAAATATGTATCATTACATTTGTCTTTAGCGGTAGGGAACAGGGGGAAAGTATCCTTTATGTCTCGCTTTTTGTGTGGTTTTTATTTAAGGACATTGAAAGTTTTAGAGATCCCTTTAACAGCACCTGTTGCTTTTAACCTCCCATATTCATATTTTATCATAAAGAAATTTTTAAGGGAATGGAATTTGGAAAATGAGGCACTGGATGTGTTGACAAGTGCAAGAAGGTTGGAACTTGTTGTGTGGGGTAGAGGTGCAGTATGTAGTATGTCATATTCGTGGCCTCGTGGCTGGAGATCCCAGCCATGTTTGGAAAAGGTTTGGCCACATGGTTTTGTTGAATAGACACAGAGACATGTGCTGGTTGATTGCACATGAAGTTTTACCAACAAGGGCTGTGATGCATTCGAGAGGCATGGGGAAGACATCAAGGTGTCCAGTGGAAGGATGCGGACAAGAAGAATCCTTCCGGCACGTCCTGTGGGACTGTGGCATCGCAAAAGAGGTGTGGACATTGGCTAACAGCTGGATAAGGTGCTTTCTGGCTTGCGGTATAAGTGACCCCCAGGTAGTGCTCTATGGATATGGACTTGAGAAGCTATCGAAATCAGAAGAAAGCAAAGCCTGGCAGGTCATCTGTTGCCTAAGGGAAGCTTTATGGAAGACTAGATCTACATTGGTATATAGAATGGAAAAAATTCAGCCTCTGTCAGTGATACAGAAGACTGTGTCTTATTTGAGAGACTACATTTTGATCCACCGGAGAAGATTTGGGGAGAAAGAGACTGAGAGGGTCTGAGAGTTGACATTATGGCCCAAGCATGTTGCAATCATGGATCACAAGTCATGTTTCAGCAGGTCATGTTGGAAACTTTTTTTTGTGATACCTCTTCCCTTGCACAAAAACTGTCTAGTGTTTTTATTCTTCGCTTTTGTATCTTATTTAATTTTATGTAGAACTTAATAGTGTAAGTTGTTATTGCTTGTGTATCAATAAAAACTTTAAAATTTAAATTTCCTTTTGAGCTGATGCTGGGTTCTTTCTCTAAAGTTATTGGAGTTGTTGGTTACTGTGCTAGACCGTCGGGAATAGCGCTATTATTTATTTCTTCTGCTCAAACAGGGCTGGGCAAAACTTAAACTATAACCCTGTTTCAGAAAGATTGAGTCTGAGGGGTAATAGGTGGAGGTTAAAACCCCAAATAAGGGGCTGTTGTTGGTGAAAGCAGTAGATTGGGTCTGATTTTGCTCGTTATTGACCTCACTCACGCAAACTCCGTACGCATTAATGTAGGCGGGGCTATGTGAGATAAAGATAAGAGTGTCCCTTTGTGGGGAGTCCCTTCCCCTGCCCACTCTCCCACTAGGGTCTGTTGTAACCCAGTGTGAAATTCAGCATATTGCAGTTCACCTTTTGATCGCTCAGCTGAGAAGCCCTGGAAATATAGGGCAAACACAGGAGACACCCACCAGCCTCAAAGGAGAGTTTTTATCCCCAAAGGATGACTTGTTTTACAACAGCAGACAATATCAAGAAACAAAAACCTCTATTCTGCTGCTCCAGGCTGGTTTCACTGGGAACAAGTGGGGCTGTTTGTAGAGGGGTGGAGGAAGTTAGATGTAAAGTGTCCAGTCTTGTCAAGGGTAATAAAGCTCATTAGATCTGATTAACCAGTTAAAATGAAATGGTCTGCTTTCTACACAGAAGCCAGTTGTCTCTTCTCAATGTGGGGATGAGTCAGTCAGTCAGTCAGTCAGTCAGTCAGTCACATTACAGCGAGGCAGGACTGACAGTCTTGTGTGATCTATTTCATCTCCTGTTACCCCATCTTCCAAAGACAATGGTCCAGTCCAGCCTGGAGTGTCCCAGACTGCTCTGTCTGTGACAGTGGAAGGCTTATCTTTTGTCTCTTGTCCAGCCGGGATGTGACAAATAATGACCCCTCAATGAAGGAAACCTTGGCCTTTGTTGGTGATTACACCCCCTGGCAATGTTACAGGCATTGGGGGAACCTCGGTGATCCCACAGTCCCCCATAGACACTGGCCAGTCTACACAAACCTCATTCATCATTCATCACAGCCCTGACCCCTGTTGTGTCACCCAGGTCTTCTCTGTGAGACAATGATTATTCAGGGAAATTTAAGGAATATATTCCAAAACAGTCAATGGAAGTATGGAATTAAAATTAGTCAAATCTTTATAGATGGAGTATGTCACCTGTTTAATATACTTTTACATTGTGACAAAATTGGACAAATTTTTAGTCCACCATATATACATGCAATGTTTTAAAGACGGGTCTCTGCACTGCACAGGAATCTCGGTTCACTTACAAAAACTTCAGCTTATAACCCATCTGAAGTGTTTTTTTTTTTACTGCTTGTTCTTTAAGGTTAAGATACTAACTCATTGACATTGTTGATTAAAATAAGACTATTGACAAAAAAGAAAGTATTCATCACAAAGGTATTATGCCAAATAAACTCTAGTAATCAACAGCAATTAAGAAAAGAAAACAAAGACATCTTCTGAGGATGCCAGATGGAAATACAAACACACACACTCACACTTAGGGCCAATTTTACCAGAAACCAATTAACCCACCAATGATCTTGGACTGATGTCTGAAAACCAGAGCCCATGAAGGAAACCAAAGCAAACAGTGCAATATAAAAGTTCTTCAGGTATTAGTAGAACAGACCTAGCTTATTAATATAAGACTTATGTCTGAACTTCATAGAATGGTGACACTTCAATCTTTCATATTCAATGTTTTGCACAACATCAACAGCTGAGAACAGACTGTCATATACCTTTATCCACTGGTTTTCAGAGCAGAGACATCCATGTGGACAAGAGTTCTTTCCCTGTGGTCCGCCGCACTTCAGCTAGCCACGTTCTGGCAGGGTTGTGTGTACTCCTCTGAACGTGGCCTGTATTGAATATCGGGCATTTTGTGCAAATTAATAATGTGAGCATATTAGTATGATTTGTGTTGAAGCCAAACAGAAAATCGCTGTAAGAACTTGAATTTAATCTCCAGTGTCACTCCTAAATGCTGACCATCACCCATCTTCTGATTTGTAGATGCATGTGTTAATGGATATTTCTTGTCTTCTTTTATTCACCCATATGCTCTTCTCTGCATCATTAAGTACTTCTGGGTCATCTCTTGTACCTTGTGGCATCTTGGCTGGTGGTGAATGGCAGGTTGCTGCTATAAAAATAACGTGCCTACCAATATGATTATGTTGAAGACAAAACCAAAACAATGCAACTGTTTTGCACTGTACAATTTACACTATCACAAGCTTGTCATATTTACAGTCATCAAACAATTTGGGATGCTGTTCCCGTGAACAATGTTGTTTGTTTAAGAAACAGATTAAATTTCAGATCTTTAGATTTTAAATATAAACCACTGACAATATGGTAATCACTTTTGCAACTTCTTAAAAGTTATAAGATAGCTGTAGAGCCATGTTGTCTCTAACCTATTCAGAAACTACCACTTAAATTTTAAGAAATTGTTCTCTAGACACATCTTGTGGGCTCTGTTCTCGATGAATTGGAAAGGTGTCACTCATGAATCTTACGCTGCAGGAAACTCCAGTGCCTGGTCTGGGAATCCTGTGCTATTCAGACTCTGTCAATAAATTTCAAGAATGGTTCACTTCTCAAAACCTTTTTTGTTTACACGATGTGGCATTTCTTTGCAGTAACAATTGAGTGGGGTAGTTATCTGCCTTCTATGCTCCTCTGAAAATTATGTATCTTTTTGGCAGTCTCGTATCCCTTCCTTATATCCTTGCTGGTGAGAATGAGAAATGCCATTTTTAAGACAATAACACAAACATAATTCTAACATATATTTTCTTGTAGCTTAAAATTAATATCTTCAAAATATGCACTTTAGTACACTTACTGAGTTTCTGTTTTGGAAATTGTCAGTGATCCAACCACTCCAGAGCTTGTCCTTTGCCTTGAAATGATTTTCTGGAAATGCTATAATCAAAGAGGAGCTCTTCTCCCTCAACAATGTCATTTTTTGTCACAGAGAGGATTATGACAGGCTGTTCGTTTATATAAATGACCCTCTTACAGCCTTGATGTATTTATCCACCTTCTGATCGCCTCCATATCCGTGAGGCAGGCACAGTGTTCTTCACGAGCATCAGTGCACAGTTTTTGTGCAGGTCCATCAAAAAAAGAAAAGATGTATCTTCTCTCCCTCTGCCATCTGTGCCGTTAGGGCTTCAGCGGCTGTCTCTCTGATGATCTCGCCATGATAATCACACATCACCTCTCCTTTCTGAAAACCTGGAAGTCACAACCTTCTTCCCCTTCACAGGATTGTCACTAATGCTCAGGCCTTTCCAGATTTGATGCTTTTCTATCTTTTTAATTTGCTTGTCATTTGGTGGTAGTACTGTCTTGGGCTTCCACTTCTCAAACACCTCAGATACTGTTGATGCATTGGCTGAGCAGTCCATCTTTTGAATATAGTAGGTTACCTGACAGCCATCTAGTGTAAAGGTCTAGAAGGATAACAACAATATAAATCCTCAGAATATATTCCAAACTTAGTGTTTGTCGGTGAAGATAATTGATTTGTAAACTTGCCATTAATGGTCTGCAGTCTCACTTCCTCTGTTCTGATTTCCACCTGTCATGACTTCCAATCAGTTTCAGATGTTCCTTTTTTTGGTAAGCTGCCCATATACAGTGCCTTGCGAAAGTATTCGGCCCCCTTGAACTTTTCAACCTTTTGCCACATTTCAGGCTTCAAACATAAAGATATAAATTTTTTATTTTATGTGAAGAATCACCAACAAGTGGGACACAATTGTGAAGTGGAACGAAATCTATTGGATTTTTGAAACTTTAACTAATAAAAAAATGAAAAGTGGGGCGTGCAAAATTATTCGGCCCCCTTGCGTTAATACTTTGTAGAGCCACCTTTTGCTGCGATTACAGCTGCAAGTCGCTTGGGGTATGTCTCTATCAGTTTTGCACATCGAGAGACTGAAATTCTTGCCCATTCTTCCTTGCAAAACAGCTCGAGCTCAGTGAGGTTGGATGGAGAGAGTTTGTGAACAGCAGTTTTCAGCTCTTTCCACAGATTCTCGATTGGATTCAGGTCTGGACTTTGACTTGGCCATTCAAACACCTGGATACGTTTATTTGTGAACCATTCCTTTGTAGATTTTGCTGTATGTTTGGGATCATTGTCTTGTTGGAAGATAAATCTCCGTCCCAGTTTCAGGTCTTTTGCAGACTCCAACAGGTTTTCATCCAGAATGGTCCTGTATTTGGCTGCATCCATCTTCCCCTCAATTTTAACCATCTTCCCTGTCCCTGCTGAAGAAAAGCAGGCCCAAACCATGATGCTGCCACCACCATGTTTGACAGTGGGGATGGTATGTTGAGGGTGATGAGCTGTGTTGCTTTTACGCCAAACATATCGTTTTGCATTGTGGGCAAAAAGTTCGATTTTGGTTTCATCTGACCAGAGCACCTTCTTCCACAGGTTTGGGGTGTCTCCCAGGTGGCTTGTGGCAAACTTTAGACGAGACTTTTTATGGATATCTTTGAGAAATGGCTTTCTTCTTGCCACTCTTCCATAAAGGCCAGATTTGTGCAGTGTAAGACTGATTGTTGTCCTATGGACAGACTCTCCCACCTCAGCTGTAGTTCTCTGCAGTTCATCCAGAGTGATCATGGGCCTCTTGGCTGCATCTCTGATCAGTCTTCTCCTTGTCTGAGCTGAAAGTTTAGAGGGATGGCCAGGTCTTGGTAGATTTGCAGTGGTCTGATACTCCTTCCATTTCAAGATGATCGCTTGCACAGTGCTCCTTGGGATGTTTGAAGCTTGGGAAATCTTTTTGTATCCAAATCCGGCTTTAAACTTCTCCACAACAGTATTACGGACCTGCCTGGTGTGTTCCTTGGTCTTCATGATGCTCTCTGCGCTTTCAACAGAACCTTGAGACTATCACAGAGCAGGTGCATTTATACAGAGACTTGATTACACACAGGTGGATTCTATTTATCACCATCAGTCATTTAGGACAACATTGGATCATTCAGAGATCCTCGCTGAACTTCTGGAGTGAGTTTGCTGCACTGAAAGTAAAGGGGCCGAATAATTTTGCACGCCCCACTTTTCATTTTTTTATTAGTTAAAGTTTCAAAAATCCAATAGATTTCGTTCCACTTCACAATTGTGTCCCACTTGTTGGTGATTCTTCACATAAAATAAAAAATTTATATCTTTATGTTTGAAGCCTGAAATGTGGCAAAAGGTTGAAAAGTTCAAGGGGGCCGAATACTTTCGCAAGGCACTGTAATAACACGGGAAACACCTTTATCAGCTGCTGAAAGGCCGTAGCATCATCCATCTTTGGACATGTAAATCCTGCAGCTGCTGTTGTGGATCTTGGCCTTGATCCACTGTTGTAAAAAAATTTAAATAAAATATCACAGGTCTCTGTAACACACAATGTCAAAAATAACTGAGTAGGTGTACTGTATTCAAACCTACTCCACAGCAGGTGTACATTCTTGTCCAGAGTCTGATGATTGATTACTTGACCTGAAGTTAAAAAAAAAGAAAAGAATGATTGTTTTGTGAGACTTATTTTAAGATTGTGATGATGTTTACTAAACTCCTTGTCCTGCAAAGCCTTCAATTATTTTGATTGCTGAGCAGATGCTGACTGAGTCAGTATTGTATAATGTTTCTCTGCGGGCGCATTGGAATGGGCTAAGTAATCCGCCATAATCCTCTTCTGTGCATCGGTTACATTTTTTGCTGTCATCTCAATTGCCCTCCTGGCTGGTAATGAATGGCTGGAGGAATCTACAAAACAAACAAGCAAGCATATGTGAATGTTTCCAACCCACAGAAATATAAAGTTATATATTATTCTGCTTACTTCTCATGCAGGCTTCTCAAGTTGCTGGAAGGACTGTGACTTGGCTCTCCCGCAGATGAACTGAAAAACTTTTTGTCTCCCTTCACAGCTGCTGACCTGGGCATTACAGCTTAGTTTAGTGAAGTAAAGATGAAACAGCTGATAAAACACAAATAAAATGCAATTAAGGTACATTGGAGATTTTCTTAAATACTATACATGATGGGAGCTATGCAAGTGGAGGTCTTTTGTTCTGTATTAACATGGATTTTAATGGGCTTCTATGAAAATTGGCCGTGGTGTGAGTGTGCGAGTCCTGTGATGAACTGGTGTCACATTATGGGCAATACTGTGCTTTGCACTGCTTGCCAGGATGGTTCCAGTTCCACCACAACCCTGAATCGAGTGGAGGGGTTTATCAATGTAGCCATCCACTTGCATGTTCCTCTTCACTCAATGCAAAGGAAGCCAGCTGCTGTGATGAGATTTTGTGCTGGTTAACAGCAAACTAGACCATCTTTTTGCCCACTTGTTGAAACAACACTTTTTTTTTTTTTGCATCCAGTCCTTGACCTGTAATAGCAAGAAAATAAAACTTAATACACCAAACTGTAAAAATCCCACGTGTGTGTGTGTGTGTGTAACTTATTTGTTGTATGAAAGTATTCTTACTGTCATGTTCTTTACCAGCCCTGGGTGCTGCAGGTCCTTCAGCTGGAGAAAGGTCTGCAGGTAATACAGCACAAGATGATGGTCAGGCAGGGTGTTCTCTTAAGAGCTGTATGTCTTGCCCAGTCTGTGCAACACATCTCTTTGCAACCCTCAACACCTTCCAGCAATCTCTGGTACTTGGTTATGGACTCTGCATCTGTCTATATCTGTGGGAGAAAGTAATGCTATCAACATCTTTTTGTTGTATTCAAATTAAAAGAAATACAGTTGAATAAAGTTAAAAATGAAAAGTACCTCTTTCTGGTAATCTCTTGGCAACATTCTTACTGTTTTTCTTCTGAATATCCTTTAGGATACTATGGAAGTTGATGAGGTTAGCCAAGCTGGGATCATCTACTTTCACATTGATAGCCTTCAGGATGTAGCGCGGAAAATGGTTTATGTTCTTGATATAATTAGCAATGGTTTGGTGAGACAGTCCAGTGGTCTTCATTTCGTTACAATAATTGTGTTTTTGTTATGTCCTTTACAAAGTGTAAGGAAGATGCATATTGATCCATAAAGATGGATCTGTAAGGGGCAGTGTGTTGTAGTTCCTCCCAGGTGGCTGGTTTCTTTCTGTAAGTTTCTGTGTGAGTAGGTCCAGTTTCAGTTGGTGAATGGGTTTCTGCTTTCCCTGCTGGGGATTATGCATAGACTGTTAACATCTCAATAGGCAATAAGGGTCTTTTGTTTTCCTCCCTAATAGGACTGTGAGCTGTGAGAGTTTCCATAGCTGATTGGTTTCAGTTATTCTTCTGTTTGTTGCCTAAGTGTTAGTATGGTGACTGTGAAGAGTTCCAGTCCCTGTAGGATCTGGCTAGTTAGGAGAGGAGAACAAAACTCTTTCTCCCAGAGTTTCTCAGAGGAGACCACCTGGGACAAGGAGGGCTGCACTCTCCTTACAACGACTGAAACCCTCCCAGTTTTTCCGATTTTCAGGCCTTGTGGAAAGATAATATCAAGTCTTTTGATCCACCCCCTTTCCTTTTTCTTTCTTTCTGTCTCTGTCCAGTTGGGGTTGCTTTCCAGTCCCGTGGCTTCCAGCACTTCCGGCCCATTCTGTAGGAAGTGTGCCACCAGATGAGTACTCCTGATATTGTGCCGGTTGGGTTTGGATGGAGTTAGCTGTTTCCCCACATAGGTCACCCCGCAGTTTTTGCACTGGATGCTGTAGATGGCGTTATTGGTGTTTTCTGAGTGCCCTTTGCAACTGGAAGATTTCTTTGATTCTGTTGTTTTGGATCATTGTTTTCTGTTATGAAATGTTCAGCTCTTGGTGCAAATGATCTGTTTTGTACAGGTTATAGCTTGCTTTGGACTAAGTAATCCTGAAGGTTTCGTTTTTTTTCTGTATACAGATGTGATTTTGTGCTCCCTCAGTATGTTTGTGCTTTCTAACATCATGGTGAATGTAAACTTTAGTTTTTGGTTGGTTTTTATGCTTTTTTTATGCAACATATGCTTTTATGTTGTGATGAGGAGTATTCTTCTGCCATCTGGAGTATTTCTATTTAGAAATGTTTTTTCCACATTTTTTAGGAAACTTCATGTGTATCCTCTCGGGTGTAGAGCTTGGAAGAGTGTATGTTTTGGCTTCCTCAAAGTCTTGTTGTGTACACATTTTGTGGAAGTGTAGGAGTTGTGATTTTACCAGTCCTTTGAAAGTATGTTTTGGGTGAAAGCTTTCTTTAGTAAACCATATGTGTCTGTATCTTTGAAAAATACTTTTGTTGTCCAGTTTGTCTGTGTTGTTGAAGGAGGAACCCTTGTATGTGGTGGTGTCTAGGAAGCCTATCTGGCTGTCATGCTTGGTGTATTTGAGTTTAATGGATCTGTGTTGTGTGTTGAGGGTGTTAATGATTTCTTGAAAGGTGTGATATGTGCTGCCCATGTGTTTATAGGCAGCCATGTTGCACAGTGGTGCAGTGGTCAGTGTTGCTGCTTTAGCTTTGGGGCCCTGGGTTCAATTTGAGGTATCGCTGAAGACTGATTACAGAGAGGGCAATATTTGTGGGAAGTGTCCATGCTGGACTGAAATGAGACTGTGCAGGTTTCACATCTTCTTCGGCTTCCATCTTCCACCTGTCCGCTGGCTCTTCAGCTGGGGTGGGGAGTCTTCTAGGCTGGGTGGAGTGCTTCTGGAAAGAGGGGTGGGAATCATTCGCCCTCTTTTTGTCCAAGTAAAAAAACAACATGCAAAGACTTTTTTCCTTGCAGACAATGACATTTGCAAAACGTATATTTCTTTGTTGCCAAAGAGACTCAAAAAGGCCATTTTTCTCATTCGCAGTCACATACAGATAACATTTGATTAAAAGATCAGAAACAACTTTA